>NC_143414.1:9710984-10014015 GCF_059467195.1 Physcomitrium patens | reverse complement strand
GAGCGTATTTCTTCAAACACATTATTTCTCACAATTTACTGACTGTCTTTATCTGTGAAAACTGAAGTTGATCGCTTCTGACACAATCAAATTAGTTCAAGCGGTCGGTGTATAGACCAGAAAAGCATGGTACAAACAAAGGGCCGGTTCGTATGCAGCCAGCAGAGCAACCTCAAGAGCCGAAAATTTTTATAAGTAAAACACTAAAGCGGTAAGGATGTTCACACTGCTACCAGAGAAGGTTACGTCCTTCCCTTCCTCACTAGCATAATTGGAACCATGATAACGCCTGTGACCATTTCCATGTGACCGCGCAAAACTCTTGCTCTTCTCCACATCAGTTGGAGATTTTGCTAATTCTCAGGTAGAGCGTATTCTGTCACTGGAATCATCATGAATTTGTCAGATCTGTCACCACCACATCAACATAACCAGATTGATAGCAGGAGGACTGCAGTGCAAGCGCAAGAGGATTCATAACTTAGCAATGCTTTGACTTCTGTTCCTTATATTACTTTCTCTCCGACTGAAGTAGAAATGCAAGGCAGTTACCAGAATTTTTTTAATAGGTATGCAGCTTTCGCACAAACAAGATAAGCCTCATATTTAAGATTCATTGAGGTGCTCCAATAGTACTTGAGTCTCAGTTTACGTACATTACATTGTTCCAGCAATGTCACATTTCATTATAAGAGTACTGTTTTCAACTACTGTACAATGTCCGAAGCTCTCATTTCAGCAAATACGTACGTAGAAAGGACCGCAAGAGGCATGACACGGTCTTCAAAACCGTTATCCGGCTCCATACACAACAATCTTTATACTTCTCAGTAAGCTCCACCGACCACAGTACGTGCAAGTCCAAACACACGTGGTCGAGACCAAACATTTTCTGAAATCTTCGCAAGCGTGCTATCCTGATCATGCCTCCATTCTTCGAGCGTATCAATAACTATGTTTATTCACTATCTCTCGGTACACTATGTCTATGAATTGTTCATTCTGCACAACAACCATATCCTGAAATCAATATTTAAATCTAAGAGGCATAAAAATTTCTGGGGAAATTAAAGTCCTTGCCATGCAAAACAAATTGCCCCTTTGCATTAGAAAAGTACAACGAAAGCAACCAAGCTCATAAAATAGAGTTTTCCAAACACAAATTAAGTTTAAATTTTACAAGAAAAAACTTGACAACAAACGTATCAATCCCAAAGCAACCGTGAATTCTCAAACCTCCGAAAATTTTTACCTTGACCAGGCGATTAAGTGCCTCTCGAACTGCACCCTTAGATAGTGATCCACTAAACTGCATGGGTTGAGAAAGCGAGACTGGGGGACTTGAGGGAAAATGTTGAGAGAACGGAAGACCATGTGAAGGTTGCACAGAAGCTGTAGGAGGAGCTAGAGAGCCAGTGGGAGCACTAGAGGCTCCGTGAGCTGAATTCAGAGGTGGATGAGCAAAGTAGGATGGCTTTATGAGAGTTGCGCGACCTACAGAAATAACATCAGGCGAGTCGAGAGAAAAAGCCGGTGCTAGAGAAGTAGGCGGTAAAGCAGTTGTCGGTGGCGATATTAAAGATGGCATAGGCATAGGTGGAAGAGTATGAGGTGCAGATACGATTGTGCGAGGTTGCACTGGATAAGTTGTTGGAGGACGAGAAGGCCCTGTGAGGATAACATCAGGTGAGGTGCTGCGAAATGTGCTATGCTGCACATTCAAAACGTAAGAGTAAAATGCATTAAATTTCATAATTATTTTTTCAAAAAGTATAGTAAAAATATAACAGGATTTCCAATTGTGTTATGCAGTGAAAAACTAGGAGCAGCAACAAAGTCAGAATACAGAAAACATGAAAAATAAAGAGAACCGAAAATAAGAAGAAAGCAAACATGAGTAGAGAACAAATAGGATTTGATCCGACATGCAAATAATTTATTAATTGGTCAATAGATCAATTAGACTACTGGAGGGGATGCAACGCAAGAAATGAGCAACCACAGATACACCTGAAAGAGGATAGCTAAGTGCAGCTTGTTTGCATCTCAAAGTAAGACTTTAGATAGCACAAAATATCATCTAGCAGCTGTTTGAAGGGAAGAACAGCTTCATTGTTACAAAACAAGCTACTCAAGTCAAAGAGACTTTCACAATGAGAAACATGACAAAGGAAACAGATGCATACGAAGAAACGCTCATGTGGCTCATCCTGAGCCTCGGGGAGTGCTGAAGATACGAGAGGGCCACGCTCCAGTGGACTTTCCAAGTGGAATGATGTAGGAACTGTCTCCAGTTCTGTAAACTCGGAGCTGTAAGAAGCATATGGAAACACAAACTGTTTCTACTTCAGCTATCAAAACATACATCAAAAAATCACAAATATCAATGACAGTTCAAGCAGCCACATGCATCACATCTCAAGTTCATATGATATCGTACGTGATTCCCAATTCAAGCTTCTGCACAAGAAACTTGCAAACACAAACCAAGAAAAAAACCTTAAAGTAAAATGACCAATTCAGTGTGTTAGAAACAGAACATGTAGCGAGCTACACATCATAACAAGCTACTTGATTATACATGAACCAATCTAATTTCAGCCAAAATGAGTATATCCTTTTTCTCGCATTTATCCAAATCCGCAAGTACATCAGCAAATTTCGATGAAAACAAACCTTGGCGAAAATGACCTTGGTTTTAGATGATGTTTGGAGAGGCTGTCTAACAATCTGATGCAAAACAAATTTGAAGCCCAAATAAAAATCCCAGCAATAATATTAAGCGGACCCCCAAACAAAATGATAACTTCACTTGCTGTGTATTACAACCACCTTCGTCTGGACCTCGATCATGTCAACAATGGAGAGAAACGTGCAAATCAAAAAGGAAGAATTCCACAAACTCATATTGCAAAATACTAACTGAAACCAAATCTAGACACAGTTGGATTACCTCTGGAAAAGACTGGTAACATCGTCAAACTCCGACGAATTATGGAATTGAATGCATAAATCTTCCTGGTTGGCGTTGCGGTAAATAAAATATGGAGATTGTAAAGTGTGCTCTAAATCACCCGATAGATTCTCCACCAAATTATCTGCCCACAACTCAACAAACCAGAAAAGTAAGTACAGGAAAATTACGGATCCTTTCAAATTCATTTACATGACGACCAATCTTCACGATGCTTGTCGTATAACTTCGTCACAAAGACCACCTGAAATCTGAAATTCACATTCCTCTATCGAATTTAGATATCATCTCCTAGACTACATACCAACACATTAAAACCACCCTAAAGTCAGAGAGTATTCACAACTTAGATTGCCACATTTTTTATTAAGAAAACGTATCGAGAGCCCAAGTTCTCCAATAATCGAACGAATTCTATGATCATTTCTTTCTTCTACCTCCATAGACACGCACCTGTGCTTCGTCGATTCATCACTATGAACTGGAACCGTGGATGTCTTCCCCTGTAGTAAAGACCTCCACGCATCACAATCCAACTCACAAACCCCATTCCCCTCGCGAGTGAACAGTATAATACAAAACCAAATATAGGCTGCAGAGGAATACTGAATCCTCACCTTTTTACGACAAACAGTGAACCCTCCACATCCTTGCTAATCTGAAATCAAACACAAGAAAACAATTACAGGCGTGTCGATTGACATCTGCCATAATTCAAAGCCAGCAATAAAAATCTAGCAGGAATCGTTCCGCACACTGTTCGCATTCCCCAACATCTCAGTCTGCTAGTGCTTTCGTTAAGAATTAAAATCTAACCATCTACTCAATGCAATAACGCTGGAAGACATCCCACGTAAGGCTAGAACCCTAACGAGTGGACTCTTTTAAGAGAAAAAAATTCGGGTGTATTTCTTCACCACCTCAGCACCTGACTGCATCAACTCGCAGATAAAATCACCACCTGTAAACCCTACTCAACGTTATCAGAGCGCTAGTTCATGCTCAAGACCTACTGTTAGTCAGTAATCATACAAACGATCCACCGTTTTTAGAGCCACCGCAAACCATGAAACCACCAACCACCAGAGAAACCATTGATCTCACTCAGACCCGTCCGAACTCTTACCCCATAAGAAAAATTCCACTACAACACAGCTAACAAAATCGCACCGGAGCAGCTAGTCCCAAATTTCGCCTAAACCATGGAACTGCGACGTACCCATTGGTTGGTATCCGAATTCATCTGATAGACGCTGACATGAGTGGCAGTAGCCAAAATATCCTCTACGAACTGGTCCATCCGCTGCAAGACGACGAGGTTAAGCTCCTTGGTGCTGGTCTTATCCAGCTGCGGAGGCAGCGGCCTACCGCTCTGCGCCATGACAAACCGTCTTCCCACACCTGACCTCCTCCTTAACTCAGGGAACCAACTAAACTACTCATGAACAAAACCATTTCCCTACACTCTTAAAAAATAAACAAAAAAAATGATCTCTACTCAATTCTTCTCTCCTCTCCTCACCTCTCCGCTCCGCTACTCTCCTCCCTCTACTGTTCTCCTCCTTCCCTTCCAAGCAACCACCACTCCGACACACCAGTGTCACCCAGCAATTCCCTCTGCGTCTACCCTCCCCAGGGGGTGTCCCAGTTCCGGTAACAGGTGACGCCAAATCGAAGGAAAAGAAGGCTTATAAGATGGAGGGAGGTGTGGGCGGAGAGAGGAATGGATCGGGGGTGGGGGGGGGGAGAAGGTGGAGGAGGAGGAGGAGGAGATTGTTTGATTGATTGCTGGAGCTCCTCCGACGCTGTGCTGCAAATGGATCTGGATGCATCAACAGCTGCAGTCCTCGTCCTCCTCCTCGTCCCCTTCCCCCTCCCCCTCTTCCTCCCCCTCCCCCTCTTCCTCCCCCTCCGACAGAGGGGCCTCGGTAGCCTCGTCTGCCCTGGCGACGCAGCCTTACGCAGTAGTCGGTGCGGGCGTCTTTGAGCTCTTAAAGATAGGCTTGGGTTTGTTTCAAGCGGCCCCAGCTCTGGCTCCGGAATATTGATTTGATACTGAAGGTTCAGCTCTATCTCGGACCACAAAATGAATGCACACACACATTAGTTTTAAATTCTTATCAAATAAACCTTCAGTGGGACACTATCTTGAAAACTTATCATTTCATTTGTAACAGAAAGCAAAATATACTTGATATGATTTTTATTTGCAGGAATTAGTTAATTAGTTGAATTAGGATGAAAGTTATTGGATCTATGATGGTCTTCCAAGAATATGCTTGATTCTGATTTTCATGCATTTTCCAGGTCTAAATGTGAACCATGTGTAAAGGAATCAAAGAGTTGGCATATGAATGTGGTTAATAGATTTGTCTAATGCTTGGAATCCTTAAGTTCATGTTTTTTCTTAATTGAAATAATTCTTAGTAAATAAAAAATAATAATAATGTGCCCATTTAGATTAGTTAATTTAAAAGAGTTGCTCAAATAGTTTTTAGTGCCATATATTTCATGTTTAGAAGATGAAGGGGTGCTTCAAATTGGAAGAAAAAAGAGAATATTGCTACTAGTAATAAACAACTTGTTGGATATTACTTCTCCTATACATGTGTTAACTTAATTAAAGATAAGCATGGTGTAAGCCAACTCAAGTATTTGAATTTTGTAATAAAATCATAAAGATGAATCTTAAAATATAATTTTATTTATCAAAAATAAAATGATGATATAAAATTAAAGTTCACATATTTTCATCATTGATACAATAATTGATTACAAAAAGAAATCAAATTTTTAGAGAAGATGTTGTGTATGAATCAATAATATAATTTCTTCTTACGAATATAAAGACAACTAAATTTGTTTAAATTAGCTCAACAAAAAAATTATTACTTGTATATAAAAAAAATTATTTAAAAAAATCACTATATTAGATAATATTAATGATTATTTATAGATTAATATTATAAAATCCAAAATATTTTTTATATATAACAAAGAAGATTTTATTATCTATAAATTATAGTCAAATATCTCATTAATTTATTTGGATGAAAATAAAGTAGTGGTCTTAGCACTTAATTCAATAGAATTATGATTGTATTTTGATTTGATTGGATTTTAATTAAAAAATTCTATTATATATAAATATATATTTTACATGTCTAATTTTTTATTAGATTATTCAAAAATTGATAGAAAAAAGTAATTGAGATGATGTAATGATAAAACAAATCTTAAATATAAAACTTAAATTTAAAGTTTTTGGAAAGAAGAATATTTTTTGAATTATATTAGTTGTGAGAATAAATAAGTGCATCTAAATTAGATAGCTTAAAACTCCACATAATTATTTATTTCTTCAAAGGTTAATATTATTTATTGATCTTAAATGAGCTAAGTTGCATTTGTATTCTAGTCTAAGTTATTATTCTATTGGCCATTTGGATTGCAAAAATCCATCTAATTAATATTCATTATAATCCATATAATTCAAGTTATTTCAATTTATCATCCACAAAAATACAACATATCCAAATTAAAGTTTTTATACAATTATTCTATTAATCTATACCTTTTTTTCAATGATTTAATTATGCATGTAAATTATACTCTTACATTAGTTTCAATTTTCCATCTAAAATTCATCCACAAAAATTAATCTAAAAATCTAAAAATCATCTAAGCAAAGAATCAAAATAAGTATTTTAAAACCTATTGCTTGTCATAGAAATCAATATTGGCATTAATAATTGAAAAGATAAGAGGAGTTAGATATAACTAAATATAAATAAATTTGATAGTATCTTGTAGAAAGACTTTTTGGAAGCTTGATAGATGCAAATTTGACTTTACAAGTATTTGTAGGTAATTAGTAGATTGAAAACTTGGCCAATAAGTTGGCCATGTGGCACACGTGTGAAAAACTTACTTTGCAAGTTAGAGACATGTTTTACAAGTTGAGTACATGTTAAATGACATATAGAACATTTTTGTGTAAATCCTTAGTTAGATAATAGATATAGAAGAAAAAATAAGGCTTTCTTTACTCTAGTCAACACCTTTCTTATATTCTTGTCTTAACTCAAGAATCTCTAGTCTCTTTGTATTTGGCAATAGCTATTTTAGTTTCTATCTTAAATCTATCTTTGATTTGACCACTTTTTTATTTTGAGTGTCATAAGAGTGTATTGCTTCTTTAGAGTTTTATTATATATCATGTCTTTGATAGTTTGATAAGAATACTAATTTGTTGTTCTTGTTTTTATTTTGAAGTAAGTAGATTATCTCTCTTTTTATGATTGTACATTAAAGTTATGCAACTATTGAAAATCTTCATAAATTTGATAGCAATGTTAACAAAAAAAAATTAATGTATTATTAATGTTAACCATGGAAGTATTATTAATATATCTATAGAAGAATTCAAAATGAAGTCCAATGTCTATATCATGAAGTTGTGCAATTGAAAGAAGTAAGCACATTAATCCTATATGTAAATTTAAAAAGATTTATTAGTATAAATATGAAAGAATCTAAGATTAGTATGATAGAAAAGTTTGATGGAACAAAATAAAAACTTTGAAGATTTTTACAATAATTCAAGTTCTATATAAGTTATATCTTTTCCAATATCTTAAAAAACTTATTCAAGTTGGATTTATAAGTGTATTTTTATTTGAGACTATTCTCTCTTAATTTTCACCTTTGATAGAAAAAAATTTACGACTCTTATATGATCTAAATTCAATTCTAGAAGTCTTTATAGCCACATTTAGAGAGAATAATTGAGAAAGAATAATAAAAATAATTTTCTATATTTACAATAAAAGTCATGATCAACTACCATCTTTGCTACCAAATTCTAATTAGAATAATAAATCCCTTATTTACCAATTTTGATATTAGTTCAAGAATAATTATTAAAAAAAATTATAATAAAAAATAATAACCATTTAAATAATATTACCGTAAGTAAGTTGCTAATAATTAAAAGATTGGCTTTTGAGATGTAGAAGGGCCAAATTATGGATAAGCTACAAAGTAAAAGACTAAGAGATGAGATTAAGATGATAAAAGATTTATTAGAAAATATATTAAGATAGGTAAGTACATAAAATATATGTCAAGAAATATCCTACTACTAGATGAGATGCCAAAGGATATTTTAGACATATCTAACATATAAATGTAATAGTGAAGTAATGGAAGTAGTCTATTTAGATATGTACCACTACCTATAAGAATAAAGTATTAGAAGTAAAAAATATTTTTTTTCCACGTTTTTCTTTGTATATAATCTTGCTGATACTAAGTTTTATATCTTCTAGGTAATTTATTTTTTTTAAAATATGTTATAAGACCATTTACTATTTCTTATAGATTTTAAAATTCTATGCAATTTTTTTTGTTGTAAGAAGAAAACCATATTATTATTGATATTTGAATTTGGAATCTCCTAACTTTCAAATTTAGATCTAGATCTAAATCTTTGTTTAAACGTACATGTAGTTAAGTGTTTTTATGGTTTTGGAGTTTGTTTTATACCTTAAGGTAGTATTGTATTCTCTTGCTGAGTTAGATCTTTGGTAGACTAACTTTGTAGTTTCATTTGTTAAAGAAGCTTTAAGATACTTCAAAGTCCTCTTATAATGCTAAGAGATGATTTTTAAGCATAGATGTGATTTAAGAGTGGAAAATTTGATTAATTTATATTATTCATAGTACTTGTGAAAAGCCTTAGAAGTAAAGTTAAGTGTCTTTTGAAAGTGCAAACTTTATTTTTTACACAAAAAGGCATTATGGGATTGTAATACCTTCTTGCCGATTTTAAAAATTTCAAGACTCCTTCTCTTGATTTGTTTTACACATCTCTTCTTTAGACCTAGTTTTAAGTGAGTGTAAAGTCTTGAAGTTTATTGAGAAGTCTAGAAGAAAAACTTTCTACTATTAGAATATAAAAATAAAACTTTTATTATCATTACTAGATATTTGAGATATCATAAATAAAAGTAAAGAGCCTTAAAGCATGCATGGTGATTTAAAGAAGAATAAATAGTAAAAAAGATATAATATGAAGGTTTTTGGCATAATTGCTATTAATTTAGATAAAACCAATTTCTCATACATCATTTCTTGCAAAGGACTAGTAGAAGTATAGAAGATTTTTTATAATATTTATGAGAATAAGAACTTATCCAACATTATCTACATAAAAAAATTCTTTACATGTAAAATAGAAATAGATGAAGATTTAATGGCTTATGTCAATAAGGTAAAGTTTCTTGCAAATCAATTAGTAATTGTTGAGAAGTCTTTAGAAGAGAGTGATATTGTCATGATCTTGATCATGAGCCTTTGCAAGTCCTACAACTACTTTATTGTAGCATTGGAATTTATTTAGCTAAAAGAACTTACAATAGACTATGTGACAATAAGTCTTATTCATAAAGTAACAAAAAAAAATAAAAAATAAAAAATAAAAATAAAAAAAACTCAAAATGAAAATTTGGCTCTCTTTTTAAATCAAGGAAAGGAAAGTTATTCTAACAAACATGACAATGTAAAAACTTCCTTTATTTGTAGAAAATCAAGTCACTTTGCTTGTAATTGGTATAAGATTAAGAAATAAAAAAGATAAAATGTCCATAATATACATGATGAATTTAAAGGAGGTGATTATGCATTCATGGCAAGTGAGGGCACTTCTATGGCTTCTATATCTAAGTAGATTGTTGATTTGGATGCCACCAAACACATGACAACTTATAAGTATTTATTTGGCACTTGTAAAGAAATTCTATCAATAAGAATTTTTATGAAAGGCAATGGCATAATGTAATTTATTTGAATAGATTCTATAATGGTAAAGATTTTTGCAAAAGGCCAAACTAAAAAAAATCAAATTGAAGGACATTGTACATGTGCCTAAGATAAAAAAATAGATTTTTTAAAAATATATATATTTATAAAAATATATATTTTTAATAAATAAAATTATTTTCTATGGCTTCAAGGTTCAATTTGACATGAATAGATATTTTGTAAAAATATTAGATAGAAAAAATATTATTAAGGGCATAAATAATAGCAATCTCTACTTGTTCTATTGTAAAAAGATGAATAGACTTCAAGTAGCCACATTTGCCAAATTTTTATAAGATTAACACAAGTTTGATAATTGGCATCAATTTTTTGATCATTTGAATGCCAAAAATATGGAAGAATTCTAATCTATGGTAAGTTTCTTAGATCTTGGTTAATCATGCAATAATTCTAATTTTCTTGCTTGTGAGGGTTGTATTCAAGACAAACAACAAAAAAAATATATTTTTAAGAGGAATTGCAAAACATTGTTGTGTTATGTGAAAACTAATCTAGAAATATAGTGAGCATTTGGTTGTGGAAAGTAAGTTGTATTTACAACAAAAAAAGAAACTAAGAATCTTTAAAAATCTCTAAAAAAATCTAAATTAAATCTAAAAAATTACAGTTAAACTTTAATCAAATCCAAAAGAATCTTAAAAGAATTCTAAAACAATTACTAGATAATTTATTAAAAAATCATAAAAATCATTAAAAATATTTTAAAAAATCTTAAAGAATTTATGAAGAAATCATAAAAAAAATCCTCAAAAAAAATCTGAAATTAATGGCATTAAATAAAATCTCAATTACTTTAAAAATAAACCTAAAATCATTTTAAAGTAAATCCTAAAAAATAATTAATTCTTATTATTATGCCATAAAAAAAATTTAAGACAAGTAGATCCATAAGTCTACAAACTTTACTTATTAGTATGCCAAAATGCTTTTAAATTTTTTTCTATTTTTTAAAAATCCAAACTACTTAAGATATTTTTTTAATTTGAAAAGCTTTCAAAAAGTCAATATTAATCTAAATCACTCAAAATCAAATCTTAACAAAATTTTAGCAAGTTTTCTTTTTTCTAACTTTGCTTTCTAATTAGCAAAAAAAAATCATGAATTGGCTATATGGGCATAATTTTGTGCCTCAAAGTCTAGTTTTAATCCAAGTTCATAAGCAGTCTTCTTTGGATATAAAAATCTAGTTTTTTGAAGTAAATTTTACTAGAATCTACTATTTACTTCTGTCTTAAGATGCTTATAATACTAATTTTATTAATCTATATTTTTTTTTCTTATTTATGGCCCTATAAAATAAATAAAAGTCTATTTCATAAAAAAAATAGCATTAATCTTATTAGATTTACTACTTCTTTGACTATTACTTACATTTCTAAGTTAATTTGCTACTATATTTTGGAATAAGATCATCTCCAATATAATATTTTTTTTCTCTCAATTATCCATTAATTTTATTCAAAAACAACAATACGCAAGTAAGTTGCTGAAGATTGTTCATTTAGATTTTGGTGGGCCTATGGATAGGCCACCAATAAAAGGAGCAAGGTACTTTGTTATATTCATTGATGTTTTTTCAAGAAAAGTAAGGAATTTCATCTTCAAAGCCAAGAATAAGCATTTCTCAAGATTCAAAAAAATTATAGTTCTTATAAAGAAGCAAGGTAAATGCAAGATCAAGGAATTGAGCACAGATTAAAAAATGTATAGTTGTATATGAAGAAGAATTATTTTTAGTATTTTTAATTTTTAAATAATAAATAATAATAATAATATTTTTTAGAAATGTAAAGATAATATAAATAAATATATATATATATATCAAAAATATTATTTATTAAAAATATATTTATATAAATATAAATATTTATTTATTTATCAATATTAAAAATATACATACATATATATATATATATATATTATTGTAGAATTTCAAGGCTAAATACTAAAGTTACTAAAATATTTAAATACAATCTATAAATATCTTAAATATCTATTAAATATGGTATATGTCATTTTACAAGGAATGTTATTTCTTACTCTCCTCCTGTCTCTTTTGGAACTCCTATAAAGATAGTTGATCACATAACTAGTGAGCATGATAGAACACAGACTTAACATTATAAACTAAGACAAAATATAAGACATTTTTATGAAAATCTCTACCTCAACTTGAACTTTTTTGAAATAAGAAATTTAAAATTTGATGTATTATGCAGCATATATTAATGTATATTCTTCTATTAAATATATTTCATTCTTGATAAGCTTGTATATAATTTAATATTTTAAACTTCTATAATTTTTTTCAATTTATTTTCTGCAATCAAATTCTCTAAGTAGACCTTATCATAAACAATATCATCTCAAATGTTACAATGCTTGACATCAATTTATTGTGTTTTTAAATAAATGTTATTATTATTTTTTGATTGCATAATATTTTTGGTTTTATATTATAATAAAGTTTGATTTTTTTACAAATCAAAGTCACCAATAAGTATTTTTGATTATATCTTTTCTTATGTTGCTTCTATTAGAACTATATACTTTATTTTAATTGTTGAAAGAATTGTAATCAATTATAAAAAAAAGACATTTGGTTCAAACGTCCTCCAACTATTATAAAGACATAACCTATTGTAGATCATTTTTTGTTCAAATCTTTAATAAAATCAGCATTGAGAAAAAAATTGATACTTCTTCTTTTCTTATACTTCTTTATAAAACATGATTTTAATATTTATAGATCTTTTTAGATTATATATATATATATATATATATATATATATATTTTTTAAACTTATATCCTACTAATTATTTGGTTTAGTATAAAATATTGTACTTATAAGACTATTTGCTATACTTACACATTAAAAAAAATAGACGTTTTTATATTTCATCTTTAGTTTTAAGACATTATAGTGAAGATAATCAAAAATGAAATAATAAAGTACTTATCATTTTTTTTCTATTGCAAAACACATCATAAAAATACTATGTATTTTTATTGTGATATCTAAAGTCTATGTTTTCTATGAATTCTCTACATATCAACACCAAAAATTCTCTTAACAAGTTTTAGATATTTCACCTCGAATTCTTTTTTTTAATAACATATTTGATTTGTGTGTATTCTTTTCAAGTAATAATATTTTATCATACATTAAAAATATACTATAGTTATACAAGCTAGTCTTTTGTAATAGTAAACTATAAATAATAATCAAAACTACAAAAAGTTACATCTTTGCTTTATCATTTCAAGAAGGTTTACTAAATTTTGTAAATATAGTAAATGCTATTATACTTGCATAGCTAAATCTATTATGAATTTTGCTCTTAATAATATCCACAATTTGTAGATTTATTATTCTTTATAATCAATTATCTTATGTATAGTTGCAAATTAAAAACCTTCAGAGATTTCAAATTATCCTCTTTTGAATTGGTATTCTTGTTATAATATTAATTTTTATTTCTTATCTTACTTATTTAGATATTTAAAATTTATTAAATTTATCGTAGAATTATAGGAATAATTTAATAATTTAATGTATCAACTTTGTTTATTATTTTAATAAAAATTAAAAGCATCTATCAAAAAATACATAAATATGTTAAAGTATTTTTACAAAATTATATAACTTTAAGAGGCTTATATAAACACACTTTTATCTACTATGGAGTTAAAATTTGGTCTTTGAGAAAAGTCTAGAGATACTAGAATTAAGTTTTGAAGATTTATCAACCATATATAACTTAATAATAAGTTCCAATTTCTTGAATGATAGAATTTTAAATCATATTTATTAACATTTATTTAGTATATATTAAAAAATATGTATTAAATATGTATTAAATAACATGTATTAAATATTAAAAAATATGTAAATATTTTTAAAATAAAGAAATTTATATAAATTTTAATATAAAGTTATGATAATCTAAGAATAAAAAGTAAATTAATTAATTAAATAAATAAATTTTATTTTAAAAATAACTCATTTAAGTGATTAAATATTTGAGCCTCAAAAAGGCTTACAAATAATATATAAAGATATCTTAGAGAGGCCATCAGGCCTTAATCTTCTCCTCCTTCTTACATCTAAGGTGTTACAATCAATATAAACCATGTATATTTGTCCTACTACAATAACTACACTATTTATAGGTCATCCTTTATTCTATTAGAAAAATTACTTATTTTATGATTTTAACTCCATTTAGGTGTTTAAAAAATGTATATTAGCCTAATAACCTCGTAGGGCCTTCGAATCTTGCTCAATTTCTTCATAATGGCCTTCCAAAGTGGCATATAAAATAATTTTATCAAAATCTTGAAAAATTGCTCTAAATATTTTTTAAAACTTCTAAATATTCTTATTTCTTTTTTTAGTGCTAATATTAATTTAAAGATATTTTTTATATTGGTAATTTTTTTATAGTATTAGAATTAATTTAAATCAACTAAAAATCTTATTTTGCATCAAATATAACATTTATAAGATCCTTTCTCTTGCTTGTTTTAACTTCTAAATAACATTTATAGATTCTTTTTTATAAATAATATATAAATATGAAGCCAAAGTAGAAATTGGTCTGAATAACTAAGCACTGATTTTCACTAGTAAGAAAAAATATTAGACCAAGTAATGTAATTGTCTTAAAGACTTACTAAAACTGTATTTTTATGATTTTTTCTTTAATTAAATTCTTGTAAGCTATAATCCCTTTTAAATTCTAATAGATACTCAAATAATTAATTAAATATTCTATCTAATTATTTTTTATCTGTAAACTTAAATCTATATTTTAATAATTCCACCAATTAAGCTACATTGGTAGAATTCACAACTAACAACAACATCAAAAAAAATCTTACTATTTGGACTATTTAAAGATCCTATTTACAATTTTAAATATATATGAATAAAATATAATTTATTAATATATATATATATATAATTTTATAAATTTTATAATTTTATAATTTTATTAATATCTTATTTATTAAAGATATTTCATTAATATTATTTTTTATTTTTTATTAATCTATTAATTTAGGTTTATAAATTTTTTTGGAAATAAAATTATTTCTTTTGGTAAATATTTATATAAAAATTAGCTTTTAAATTATATTTTAAATCTCAAATTTCTTATAATAAATTTATTATTTTATTATTTATATTTATATAATTATATTTATTTTAATTTTATATTTATTAATATTAATAATTATAAATAATATTAGAAATATTCAATTATCTTCATAATAAATTGGTTTTAAGATTTTTTTGAAAACCACATATAAAATTTAGATAGAATATTATACCAGGTAGGAACTTTAGAAAAAATTAAGTAAATTTAACATTATTTTAAATTATATTTAATTTATTTAATGGTCTATTTATTTATTTTTAAAAAATCATATTTTTAATTAAAAATTAATTTAGAACTATTTTTTATTTATTTATAAACTTTGATTAAATAGATAATCATTATAAATTGATGGTTTCTAGATGTGTAAGAGTATATTTTTTATGATTTAATTGAATAATTTTATAAATTTATTTAATTATAATGATTGCACAGGATGCATAAGCTATTTTATTAAAATAATTCTTAATTATTAATTTTAAATCTTTTTCTCTAGAGATTATAAATTCAAGATAAAATCTATTTATATTTGATATTATGTTTCTATTGAAATAAAATCCCCTTAAAAAAAATTATATTGTTGATGCCTTAGAATCTTAGATTTAATAAATTTATTATAAGACTAATGTCAAGAAGGTAGCATATAATATAAATAGACATATAACTTCTTATTTTATAGTAGTTTTGAATTTATATAGATTTTCTTAATCTATTTCATTTCTTTCTTATTCTATTTTTATTACATATAATATAATATAGTTTACACTTTCATTATATTTATAAATCTTTTACTAGATATTTGAATAAGCTTTAAAAAAAATAATGGTAAGAAAAAAATGAAAAACGAAAAAATGAAAAAATCTAATTATTCTTGTTTTTATAAATGTTAAATCTTAAACTACATAAATACATTGGAGTCCCTTGAATTAAATGGTTTATTAATTATTTCCTTGTTATGATTTTTAACTTAAATTATTACTAAATTTAACTCAATTTATATATTTCATTAAGTAAATAATGTTAAAAATTATTCTAAATATTTATATAATTTTAATACGATTACTTAAAAATAAAATTAAAATTTATGAGAATAAAATAAAATTATAATAATATTGAGTCTAGTAAAAATTTACATGAATTTACTTGCAAATATAGTTATTTTTACCAGGTTATTATGTGTTAATATTAATGGTGATATATCCATATTCTTAAATATTTTTAAAGATTTTAGGCCTTGCCATATCATACAAGATTGTTTTCTATTCAACTTATAGCTATGTCGATTTTTTAAAAATTTTACTAATTTTTTTAGATGGATAAATTTAATTATAGATAAATGGTAATAATTTTAAAAATAATATGTTAAAATATTTATTAAGAAAATAATCCATTTAATCAAATAAATCTATCAAAGATCCAACTCAATTAGGTTGCAGTTATTTATGAAGTCAATCCAAAAAGTCTGGTTGAGAATTTTATTTAAGATGATGGGAGATCAAAGACAAGGTATATCTTAGAAAAGAATGTTTTTGATACCATATCTATATGTAGATATTTATATATATATATATATATATATAGCGAGAGAGAGAGAGAGAGAGAGATAGAGAGGAGAAAATAAATAAAAATATGAGTAGAGAGAAGCAATTGCGCCACAAAAATTTAACAAAATAATACAGGTAAAAGATTAAGTCGATTGTTTTTGATTTTAAAAAACCATTTTGAAAAAAAAAAAAAAAAAAAAAAAAAAAAACCTCAGATTATATAATATTACATTTTTCAAATTTTTTTTGACTATATTAAGTAATTTTTTAAGAAATCAAGAAAATAATTATAACCTTTATTCGATCTTAAATCAAACAAGATTGAATATAATTATGCTTTAATATTAAAAAAAATCATTTGAATTCGCAATACATTCTAATATGTATGTTTATTAAGTCAAAGTTTGATTCTAAAGGATCTAAAAATTGGTATAAATAAGAAATTTTACAAATCATAAGATTCATTAAAATTTTGCAATCTATAAGGAGCTAGAACAAAGAATAAAATAGTAAAAAAGAAAAACGGTTTGGTTGAGTGGCACAAGGTTGTGCTAGTCAAAGATATATTTGATTTGTTCCAAAGAAAATGCTACCAAGTCTGTTAAATAGACTAACTAGCAATCATATATTAAATATTGAAATAAAAAGTCAATTAAAAAAGGTTATATGCTTGATAAAGACAATCTTAATGGCAGTAAAACAATAATAAAAGATTCTGTATTTCAAGTTGAGAAGTTTGGTGCTTTCCTGTAGTATTAACATTTATTCTTTTAATGTAAGGAGTAGAGCACTAAAATAATAAATTTAAAAGAAAAACATCTAAAACAACTAGAAGTTGACTTTTTGGTACAAAATATTTTAAAATGAAACATATATAGCTAAGTCAATAGACATCTATAGAATATCAATTTCATTTATATAATTAATTATTATTATTATTTAATTATAAAATATCATTAAAAGTATATAGTCTATACCACAATCTAAACCAGAAGTAGAATTGCAAATTATCCAATAATACAATTTCATTTACACAAATAAAATAATTTGAATTTGATTAGATCATTTTATATACCGTTAAATTAAAAAACAAAGATTTATTTTATTAAAAATCAATTATCAAAATTATCATATAATAATAATTTTTAGAACTTATTATTTATTGATTTTATATTTTAAAACATCATATAAAAAAAACCATTCTATACATGCAACAAGAACGAAATTCTCAATATCAAATACCAACCATCAAATATGTAAAAGTGAATATTTTTCCCTTAAGCAGGTATATCCTCTAAATATATATATATATATATATATATATTTTTTTTTTCTTTAATAGGTAATTTATTGGTTGTATTTTTTTTATTTTTTGGACACAGTAAAAATATATCAACATGAATAATCCATCACTTCAATTCTTATATCCATGTGTAAATATTTTAAAATTACATTTCCATTGATATGTTTTTAATTGCTTATAGACTTTTGATCTCTAATTTTTTTTAAAGATTTGATCTCTTTCATATATATATATATATATATATATATTTATTTATTTATATAAATTTATTATATTATATTTACAAAATTTATCAAAGGCTTGTATATTCAATCATTAAGTGTATTCAATAAAAGAAAATAAATTGATGTATATTTTATAATTTAATTTTTTACAAATAAAACTATACTATGATAGAATTTATAAAAATGAAATTTAATGCATTTAATATAATATATTTATAAAAAAATTAAAATATCTAATAATTTGTATAAAGGTATAAAGGTATAAGTATATATTGTATTTGTATTAAAATTATTTTTGTAATTTAATCTAATAAAACTTAGTTGGTATTTATAACTTCTACTTCAAAAAAAGAATGTATTTTTTGGTATATGATGAATTATAAATAAGGCTTCCTAAATGCTATTTATATAATAATTTTATTTCTTACCAAATATGATACAAGCCATATTATAAAGGTTTATTCTAATAAATATATATATATATATATATTTAATTACATATTATTATTTTTATAAATATACATTAAGATAATTTTTTTTGTTTAATGTTTTTGAACTATCGGATAGATTGTAATATGGAATACTTACTAATTTAAATCTAAAATATTTATTGTTTTTTAAAATTTTGCCATTAACTGTATTTCTATTCAAAAGCATGTAGAAGAATGCACCATATAGAGTTGGAATAGAGTTATTCATATAAAATATATGTAAAAAAAAAAAAAACATAAAGTTTTGTGTAAACTTTACTACATTTCACATTCTGTTTATTTTTACTAGTCCATTTAAAATCTATAAATGTTTTTTTTTCATAATTTCCATTAAAATTTACTCTGTATTAAGATCTCAATTATTTCTCCAATTTTAACTTTTTAACTACAGAGTTCCTAATTGTAGTCAATCAAGATCTTATTTTTCAATAACTCTTATATTAAAAAGAAATAATAAAACAATATGAAATTTCATATTGTAAGTAGAAATGTTTTAAACATTCAAAAAGAAACTACATCATCTTTATTGTGATTAAAAAAGAAGAAATAAAATTATTATATATATATCAAAACAATTAATTTTAAAAAATAAAAATATATTAAGTAGAGACGAATAAAGATGTAAATCAAAGATCATATAAACAAAGTATCATATTAATAATTTATTATTAATTAAACCAATTTTGATTGAGCAAAGTGATCGTAATAATGGATTTAAAAATAAGAAAAAATCTATTATTATCTAATTTATATACCTATTAGAAAGAAGATAACAAGTGTTATAAGGAATAAAACATTGATACATTACTAATACCATTACAAGGTTCATTTGATATCAAAAAAGGAGAAGAAATAATGGTATTATGAAAACTATATATATATTGCTTAGTTTGATAATTTTTTCCTAATTTATTTATCTTGCAACTAAATTTTATATATTCTTATTTTAAATTAAAACTTGAAAAAGCCAAGAATATTAGAGAAAATAAACAGAAATAAAGAAGAGAAAGGTGTATTCAATATAAAGGATTCTAAATCTAATGTGAAGAAAACAAGAAATAAATATTTAGTTTTTTAGATTAATATTATCAATTTATGTGAGTTATAAAGCCCTTAAATACTTGAGGAAATATCAAAAGTCTCAAATATTTTAAAAAAACCATATAAAAGTGTTTATTAATGAAAAATAAATAAATTCAGAACAAGAACATGTAAAATAATGTTTTGGTTAAGTAATAAAGTAAAAATTTTATACATATTTATTATTAATATTAATTATATATTTATTATATTTATTATTAATATTAATAAATTTAAAACTATATACAAATCTTAAAAAGAACATACAACAAAAAATAGAAGAAAAGAAAAGAAAATTAAAAATTATTATACATTATCATATTTAGATTAAACAATAAAAGTTTTATTTAAGTTTTAATTACTTTATGTCATTAAAAAGATTTAAAAAAATTTGTATTTAAAATTATACTTTTTAATTTTAATTTTTTATTGGATGAAACTCTAGTGAATTGATTGTAACTAATTTTGTAGTATGTAATTCCTTGATTGCAATTCTTTTACTTGTTTTTTGTTGTTCTTCTTTGTTTCTTGTTATTTACTTCTTCTACTTCACACCATTAATTACAAGAAACTCTTAATTTAAGCCATCTTGTAATTTAGATTGAAAGATAAATTTAATCGTCATATTGATGTGATAGATACTTATATTATTTAAATTTATAAAAATAAATAAAAATAAATGATATCATAATAAATGATAATATATTTATAAAATCATCAATGAAGTTTTTTATGTGAATTAATTGTGTATAGATTTTTACATATGTTATGTTATAATAAAAATTTATCTTAAAAATATTTATTAATTTTTAAAAGATACTTTGAAAGTATTACATAATTAATGTAATTAAACTATTAAACCTTGTAATACTCACAAAGCTTTAATTTTTTTCTCTTTAATAAATATATATATATATATATATATAGAAGCAAAACTAATGTCACCCTTAATCTTGTCAACTTCATTTTTGTATATTAGTCTTGGTTCAAAATAAAAAATAAAAAATAAAAATCTTTTATTAAATAATGGCTATTCAAAGTTGAATTTTATATACAACTATTTGTTTATTATTTTTATTCCTATTTTATTAAATATGTCATAATTATAATAATCAAATTTCAATATTTTTTATTTTTTTAAAATAAATTAACCAATCTTAATTAGTATTAGATTATACAAAATAAATTCACAAGATTAATGATAATATTAGTTTTGCTTCTATATATATATATATATATATATACATATATTAATAAAAAGAAAATAATAAAGCTTCATGAGCATTGCAAGGTTTAATGGATTAATTGCCTAAATTATGTAAGTCTTCTAAAGTAGCTCAACTGATATAATAATTTAGATTTATATTTATAATAACTATGGAAATTATAAGAGCCATCACAATCTTTATCATTATATAGACACTCTTGAGATGAAGCAATAATTCTTAAGTATCAAATATAGTGCTCTTATGAGTATCTTTAGAATATAAATTTTAAAAAATAAATTTTAGAGTTACGTAAAATATCATTAGATGATAGAATTGAACTTTGTAGTTGACAGGTAATTTTTATATCACATTTTCAAAACCTCAACATACACTAATTTTTTTCAATACATTAATTAATATCTAATATTTATTAATATAGTAGTTAAATAAATTAACTTATGCATCTAATTAATCAATATAATAAAATCATATCAAATTATTGAATTTTTAGAAATATAACTTATCATTATTTATATGATTGTTAGTATAAAAAAATAACATAGCAACAAAAAATTAAAATTAAAATATTTTCTAAAATACTTAAAAAATTCCTATGATCTTAAGGATATTTATGTTATTTTTAACAGATATTTAGAAACTTCTAAAATCTTCCAAATATTTTCAAGATTCTTAAAAATTTCTTTTGTAGCCTAATAAATTTTGAAACCTTGTCTAGTCTTTTGAAAGTTGTCATGGCCTTCTATAACCACTTAAGAATTTTATTAGCTATCTAGAAAAAATTAAGATAAGAAATAGTAATTGAAATTTCTTCTGTAATTTTATACAGGGCTTAAATTCTATCACAAAGATAAGAAAGCCAAATAGGAGATACATTATTCTTAATATAATATATTTTAAAATAATCCAATTTTATATTTTATATTTATATATATTAATGGTGCTTTTATTTTATCTTTATATCTTAATATGTTATCTTTACACTATTTGAAATATAGATCATATTTGGGTATAGAATAATTCTATTTATTCAGAACGCTTCTGGGTATTTTTTCTTTTTACCTTTATTGCAAGAGAGACTGTCCCTTAAATTCTCTATTTTTTATTTTTTATTTTTTTCTTTGTAAAACTTTAACATATTCTGCAGTTGTGCTTTACACCAGAAATTAACTATTGTCTTGCACTTTAATAGTTTACAAGCTGAAAGTTATTGTAATCAAGAATAAGATTTATAATGTAACATGATTTTAGTTCACCCAGGTATTTGATCTTGTAGTAAACTGACTTCAATTTAATAAAACACTGAAAAAGATAGGAAACCAAACTTTTTAAAAAATTGAAATAAATAAAAAAAGAAAAAATATATATATAACATAAAATACATCATGGAAATTGTATTAAAAAGAAAAAAGACACCAGAAGCTATATTATCTTATTCTAATAATTCTCAAAAAAATATCTTAAAAAAGAAGTAACACTTAATGTTTAAAAATAGATACTGAAAATTTTTAATTGTGCTGTATAAATCATGTAATAAATTTTATTAGTATCATACTTAATTATTTATTTTAAAAATTTATAAATAAAATTTTAACCATTTTGAAATACATACGTTCTATTCTTTATTGTTTGATTTGGTCAAATAGAGACTTACATAACACATCCAGAACCAATTGAATTATTATCTGAATTTTATATATTTTTATCTAAAAAAAAATTATTTATTAAAAACTTGTACATCTTATTATCATGGTTTACAATGGTACAATCTAATCTATTACCATATTGGTTTTTCAACTTACATTAGATTGAGATTTTTCTGATATTGTTTCATGTAAATTCAAGAATCTACCAGTAAATCATTATAATCGTAATTATTCATTTAAAATTATAAAAAATAAATATTTTAATTTTCTGTGTCTCAATTATATTATAAAACAAATTGCAGCACATCATCTTTACGTCTATTTGTTTTCAGAGGGCTTTATTTTATATTTTATAATCTATTTAACTTTTACATCCTTAATGATTTCTAACCCCCCTTCAAATCTTGGCTTCTAAACCAGATTAAAACCTCTTATTTCCCAACCTTTATATCCTTATACTTCTATTCTCTAAAACTTTCTATTTCAGTTTGATTTTGGACTATGGCCTATGCTGCAATTCCCTGGAACAAATTTATTCCTTCCAAAGATTTGAGTAGACCTCTTATTTAGCCTACAATTGTTTCTTCTCATGTCTTTTGATTTGTAATACTTAAATGTATAATTTCCTATATATTTGATGAAGTAATTTCTCTACCTTTAATATATTTTAAACTCTCATACTAAAAACATACTATATATAAATATGAAAAAGAAATGAAAAGAAGAAGTAATATTTGAATCTTAATTATTAATATTTTTTGAAATAAAAAATATTTAAATAGGTATTTTCATTTCAAATATAACACAAATGAAAAAATATATATTCTTTACTCCCCAAATCAAAGGTTTTTTTAGACTACATACGTTCTATTTGAAAAACACTATCCCTCTTGAACGGTCTGCAACTAAATTTAAAAGAATCTTCTCCCTAAACAACCTCTATTATGTACCCTTTTGTAACATATAATAGGCTGACATTATCTCCCTTTAAAAACAAACTGGTTGAACATATTTAAAAACATATAAAAATACAAGTGAACACACTTTTATTTAGAAATTAAGCTACCCATTTACTATCATACCACATAGAAATTGCAGTTAACTATGAGAAAATATTAAATATCACATGATTGAAATGCCTTCAAAGTCTTTTTTTCATTCCACACAAAGTTGGAACAATAGTTCTGCTTTTGGGATTACTTTCTTATGCAAAGAGGAAGAAATCAATGTAATATTTTATTCTGTTTAACACAAAATATACACTAAATGCTTTGCAAGGATCTTGACTAGCCTCTGACTTTGAAATTAGGTTAAGTATTTTGTCTCCTACCTTAGACTAGATGTTACAATAAAGCAGAGAATAAAAATTCCTATTACCCAAGAGTGCCATCAACTTGGACCTGGTTTGTAACTCATACCAAGATTGTAGAAAAATCCACTTGGTTGTAATGTATCTTTTTGACATGCAAAATTTCATCCCCTTAATGAAGAGCAATAAACAAAGGTATACATTTATAAATTTATAAAAAATAATAATAAAAAATAATAATAAAAAAAACTCCCCTTTTCAGGCTGGGAATGAAATCAATTTTGCATAGAAGACATCACACAAGTTCTGAACTACATGTGTGTGTATATGTATATATATAAAGAGAGAAGAAGAAGAAGAAAAGGAAAAGGAAGAAAAGAAGAAAAGGAAAAGGAGAAGGGACTGTTGTACTTCCATGGGGACAGGCAGGCTCCATGGTACCAGTGAAGAGAATGCATAAATTTTTCTCATGTTTTTATTTATTTATTTATTTATTTGAACATTTCTCAAAAGTGGAATTGACATTGTACAAATGGGTATCAACAATGGGTGATAACGATTCCGCTGGGACTGCATGAGTGCAAATTCTGCAAGCTGGGTGGCCTATATCCATTCTGTGGCCCCTGAACCCTGGATGGCCTATACCCATTCTGAGTGGCCTATACCCATTCTGGGTGGCCTATAACTATTCTGAGCCCCTAGTGTAAGGTTTAGGGGCCACAGAATCAGGCAGACTTTGCATGGGAACGGAAGGTAGGGGGGGGATGCAGCATCATCCATTTTTGTATGTAGTACACATGTACTGCCATGCATTACTATTGCCATCCCCACTGCCACCACCATCTCTCCTCATCCATCCGCAGTAACGGGAAAAAAAAAAGAAAAAAAAAGAAAACAAAACAACGCCACTGTAGTGGATGAACTTACTAGTAACTAACTAACTGACTAACCAACGAACAATTAAAATATTGTTTCTCCCTCCTTCACCTGCTTGTTCTGCTTCTGTTGATGAATAGTTCACAGCCTCCAAGACTTTTCTCCTGCCTCTGAAATTGTGCGACAAGGGAAGGGTTCTGGGGTTTGATGTCTGAGATGGGTTTTATTCAAATTTACCAGTTTTTCATTAATAATTACACAACAAAGAATTTTAAAAATGTATATATTTATATTTAGATGATTAGTGTATATCGTTTTCTCTTGCCTATGAAGTTTCAAACAAGAATAATGAAGGGAGGGAGGAGATTCCTTACTATCTGAATATCAGCTTCCCTTTGCGGCACTATTTAGTGAAGGTTCTGTGCCATTGAAATCTTCTTTCCTATTCCATCAGCCTTAAAGGGTGCAAGACTTTTCTTCAAGGGTTTGTGGTCCTTGGAAATAAGACCATATCTAGAGTTTACAAATTTTGATTTCTAGTGTCTATTTAATGCAATAGTTTGTTTAAATTATTATAAATAAAAATATGAACAATTAAGTATCATAGAGATAAGTCATTTTTCATTTAGCATTTTTTAAAAAATCAACATCTGAAAAAACTAAAAACCAACACAACTAAATACAATATATGTGTGACAAAAAATACTTTGTTGTAATAAAATCATGTATTTAGTTCTAATGTTTTTCCAATGATGAATACTTCTTAAAAGAAATCAATATAGTTAAGTAATTATAAACAAACAAATCTAAAGTCTACTTAGAAACTTTTGTTGTTGATTTGAAATGTTAAGTATTATACACTTGTACATATGTAATACTCTAAAATCAGTTGTTGTTTAATTAAATGTTTGTCTTGTTATCTTATTATTTTATTATAGTACATATTGAAATAGAAATATGTACAAAAAACTAACAATGAATAGACTTTAAGAATGCCATATGCTTTACTGTCTACCATGTATACTACAAAATGTATCATGCATATATTTGAATGACAATAAATGTGAGAAGTTAACAATGTAATATAATGAAAATAAATGAAAAAAATAAAAATTAAGGTATTTAATCCAAAAAAGAATTCTAATTTTATATATTATTTAATCCTCTCAAAGACTAACTCCTAGATCACAAGCATAATTCTTTCATCTGATTCTTTCTAAGTATATTTACATTTATGTATTTTACACCTATTGTCATGGACATAAATACTTACTTTAATAAATATCTATATGATTAGCTAGAAGTAGGTAAAAATAAATAAAAGTAGATTGATTTTATAAAATCTTCTAGAAAAGCTTTCTAGTAGCTTTATAGACACTGCTTTGACTTTACATGTATTTGTAGTTGATTGATAGATTAGAAACTTGGTCAATAAGTTAACCACATGTTAAGTTTTCAAAATAAGATAATTATGTTGCTTACATATAAGAAACTTGCCTTACAAGTTAAGATACATGTCTTGCAAAGTCAACACGTTTTGGAGGTCCTAAAGAACATCGCTACATAGCTCTTAATTAAGAGTATATATAGAAGCAAGAGTAAAGCCTTTTTCACTCTTGTTAGCTCCTTTCTAGTCTTTAGTCTTGTTTCAAGACTTTTTAGTCTTCTTGTCTTTGGCAATAGCCATTTTAGTTTAATACTATATCACCTTTGAGTGACACTAGAGTGTATTAAGGATTTCTTTTTTCAGGATTCATGTCTTTGACAGTTTGACAATAGTGCTAACTTATTATTTTTGTCTTGTTTTAGAAGTGAGATATATGAAGAAGAAACCTTGAGATTAATTGACACCTACATCCTAAGAGAGAGGTTTAGATAAAAAAGCTAAGATATGATATTATCCTTGGTATGCCATGGCTAGAGGTAGAAAATAAGCAAGTTGATTGAGTAGCACAAACAATTTCTTTCAAAGATAGTAGATGCAAATTGACTCTTCTTACTTCTATATCAAATAAAGAAAAAAAATAATTTGCAACTAAAGACTTATTTATAGAAATAACCTTTACAAAGTAGCAAATACAACATTAACAACTAGTGTATATGGTGGTTCAAAATCTTGTATCAATGGTAAGAAAGATAGTCAAAGGAATAGAATGGGAAGAGCTATTCATATGGAAATATCAAACTGTTTTTTCAATCGATCTACCTAGTAGTATGCCTCTTGAACAAGGTGCCTCCTTTTAAATAGAACTATTATTTAGAGCTAAATTAGTAAGTCAGCTAATTTATTATCTAATACCAAATGAACTTCAAAAGCTCCAGAAAATATTGGACAAGCTCTTAGAAAAGGACCTCATTCAAGAAAATACATCACCATGGAGAACACCTGTACTCTTAGCACCTAAGAAGGATGGTGGACTTTGGTTTTGTATCAACTATTAAGGCCTCAATAAATAGACTATTAAAAATACAAATCCACTTTCACGTATGGATGATCTTCTTAATCAACTTCAAGGTACAACCATCTTTAGTAAATTGGATCTTTAGAGCGGATATTGGTAGACATCTATTATAAGAAAAGATATTAAAAAGACAACATTTTGTATGAGCTATGGATATTTCAAATAGTTGGTCTTACCTTTTGGCCTCACCAATGCTCCAGCTTCTTTTATATATCATGTGAATAAATTGTTTTGGGATCTTTTAGATAAGTATATAGTTTCTTTTATTAATGATATCTTCATATATAATAAAATCCTTGAGAAGCAAGAATAACACCTATAAGAAGTATTGCGTTGACTATAAGATAATTGCTTCTATTGTAAGCAATTAAAATGTGAAGTTTGGAAGTTGGAAGTCACATTTTTGAGGCATATAGTGTCTTCCAAAGGCATGTGCATGGAACAAAATAAGGTGAAAGTAGTAGAAGAATGGCCAATTTCTAAAGATGCTTCTAAAGTCTACTCATTTTTAGGCCTTGCTAGATATTATTGCTATTTTTTTTTAGCAATTTATGCACATTGCTGCCTCATTGACAAACCTATTGGAGAAAGGTGCTCCATTTGAATGAAAACTGGAGCAATAAAGCACCTTTGATATGTTGAAGGAGGCACTTATTACTTCTCTAATATTACAACCATTTGATTCCAACCTTCCTGGTATACTTCACATTGATACTTTTGACTTTGTTATTGGAGCACTCTTTCAACAAGACTTTGGTAAAGACCTTCAACTTACAGTGTATGAATTATGCAAGCTCAAAAAATAAGAGTACAATTAGTTTGCATATGATTGAGAGCAATTGACAATTGTATATACTATAAAAATATGGCAATACTATCTATTGGAGAAACTAGTGGTTGTTTTGATTAACTATCAATCTTTGCTATATGATTTGTATTTAAAAAATATAAAATTATAACATCATCGTTGGAAAGAATAGTTGTAGCTTTTTGATATTGAAATTAAATACAAGGAAGGGCATTAACATACTATGCAAAACAGCTTATTATGGAGACGAGACTTAAAGGCTAAATCTAGAGACAAGACAAAAGTTGCTATTATTAATAGTATCATTTCAAACCTAACCAAAGAGGAAGAATGGAAAGAAGTTATACATTAAGATGATTATTTTAAGATGATTAGTCACTGAGTGAAGGTGGATAATACATAATATTAAGCTTACAATTTTAGTGATGGCTTACTCTATTTCAAGAAAGAGATTTATGTACCTAACAATGTTATACTCTAGATGCATATACTTCAAGAAAGATATGACATTACAATATCTATATATCTAGAGTGAAAGAAGATTCGAGAATGGATCTATGTTTCATTTCCAAATAAATGGACAAACAGAGCGTTGTCATAATAAGAGAAGTCTTGCTTGAGAATGCTCCAAGCACCTGACTGTGGAAAGAAGAATGGAAATTGTAATAACAAAATTCTAATTCTAATATAATACTAACAATACTCTAATTAGACCATAATAATTCTAAGCAAGCTTAATTAAATTCAAAAAAACCTCAAAGAAATTTCAAACAATAATAAGAATTCTTAAAGAAATATTAGAAGGATCACAAATATCACTCAAATACATCTCAATTCAATCTTAATTTAATTCTAGTTAAAATCCTATTGGACTTCATTCAAACTTTAGGCCAAAACTAATTATATCTTAAACCCTAATAAAATCCTAAATCCTAAACCAAATCCTAAATCCTAAACAAACCTTAAATCAAACCCCAATCAAATCTTAAACCCTAAACCAAATCCTAAATCCTAAATAAAACCCTAATCAAACTCTAAATCTTAAATCAAACCCTTAAAAAATCCTAAATCCTAAACCAAATCTTAATCCAAATCCTAAATCCTAAACCAAATCTTAGTAATTTCTACAACAGATTTAAACATCAATAACTAATGAATAAACCATTGATCTTAATTCAAATTTTTTACACTTCTTAAAAAATAAATTGAAAACAATAATTTTTTTTTTGAAAAGGATCGAAATTACCAAATTGATGATAACTTCAAAAATGTGCTCGGATATTGGCCGGCCTCCTTTTCCAATCTTGATGCCAATCTTCCAGAGCCAATATCTCTCCTTTATATTGTTCGATTGATTTTAAAATTCTTATGCATATAGGAAAATAAGTCTAATATCCTTTCACGTAAGTTTCACTCCAATCCAAGCAATAGATTTTAAGAAATCTTAAAAATCCTCACTAAACCTAAAATTCTACTTTCTGAGACCTTGATCCACTTAAACATCAATATCCTTCAATTCAACCATTAGATTGAGCTCAAATTTACAATATTGAACACAACTATAACCACAAACCCACAAAATTTCACCCATAGATTTGCTACAAAACTCTTGAAATCACCCAAAATGTAAACCCTATTTTATTTCACAAAACTCAAGTCATGTGAAACAAACCTTGACTTTGTAAAGCTCTCACAAAGTCAATATAGATCCAAATCATCCAAAACCAATGTCCATAGAAACCCTATCCAATCTTCTATCAAATCCCAATCTTCTATCAAACCCCAATCTTTGAACTGCCAAAGAACCCTTGAGTCGCTATCAAAGCATGATTTTATGTCTTGGAGTCTGATTTCGACCCAAATTCATAACTGGTCCTCTTTGGGTATCAACTTTTGTCTTCTTGAGGTAATTTTTACTAATTTTCACTCCTAACTCCTCCCTACATATGTATATATCCTTTATTTTTCTAATCTACCTTATTTTGCCTTATTTATGGCCTTACAAAGTAAATAGAAGCATAATTTGTAAATAGGCAGCATTAGCACCTTTAATTTTTTTGCCCTTTGACTAATATCTATTTTTCCAAGATAATTTGCTACAATATTTTTGAAGTGAGATCCTCAAAATATGATATTTTTTTCACCCTTTCACTTGTTATCCATGTTACATCACGACAACGTGCAAATCGGACCTTAAAAAATATGTTGCGAGTATTCATGATAGCTCATTAAAATGATTGGAATGAGTACTTGATGCCCTTAAAGTTTGCTTAAAATGATAGTATTCAAGCAAGTACCAATCATTTACTATTTTTTTTTAATACCAATTAGCATGTGATTACGCTAGCAACTCTGTATCATTCCATCGACATCAACAAATTGATAATGGAGAAGTTTATACAACGGCTTACAATGACCTTTCAAGAAGCACAATTCAACTTCTTTATTACATAGAATCAACAGAAGGAATATGCAGATAACCATAAGCAATACAAGATGTTCCAGGAAGATGATTAGGTATTACTCTCTAATGCCAATTTGCCACTCGCTACATCAATTCAAATTCGTAAACTAGTATGTTGATGGCTTCGACCTTTTGCATTTCTGATGTTGCATACTGCTTCAAGCTTCTTCTACATATTTGGGTCCATCCAGTCTTCCATGTTTTGCAACTGAAGGAATTTCATATCAAGCCAAAGCACTTTTTGGATCAGCACCAACCACCACTATTAGTAGTTGTAGTTGATGACCAACAAGAATATGAAGTAAATAATATTTTGGAGCATCGTTACTTTTATTGTGGCAGTGGATATCTACAACTTCAATATAAAGTTCTTCAAAAAGGTTATTCTATCTATAATATAACTTAGGAACCTGCAGAAAACCTCACCTATTGCCAAGTGATAATATGGAGATACCATCAGAAGCAAAATGAAGACATTGTACATGAGTGGAGGGAGATTAATTATAATATGATATAAATAGGATATTTGTAGTATTGACATATAGGGATAGATAGTTGGAACCATGTTTGAAAAGTTATGAAAGTTTTTAGAATTGAGACTAGATTAGTGGATTATGTAGGATCTATTGTGGAACATTCTAAAAAGAGCTTAAGATAGTTATTTAAATAGGATCCACCATAGAACCTTCTAGAAAGAATTTAAGATGGTTAACTAAGTAGGATCCATCATCAAAGAATATTCTAGAAAGTCTAGGGTGATAAAATAAAGTATAAATAGAACTAACTAGGGCCTTTTAAGCATCTGGTTTAGTATGACTTTGAACCTTCACTCTTAGTAAAGTTTGGTTATGCATCTTTCTGTTTAGTTTTGTTTTGGTTTATTTCCATTTGCATAGTTTTGTCTTTTGTGTCTTATTTTGTTTAGTTTTATTCAATTTTATTTTGGTTCGTTTTGTCCTACTTTGTGAAATGGTTTTATGTTGCTATAAAATAGAAGAGTCTTAGACTCTTGAGATAGACTAGTTCTATTTTACCTTCCAATATCCTAATGGATTAACTCAAGTTGGATTCATAGATATACTTTTATTTGGAAGTGCTTTCACTTGCTTTATACCTTTAATAGAAAAAGATTTGAAACTCTTTTATGATTTGAATTTGTTTTTAGAAGTGTTTACATCCAAATTCAAAAAAAATGATTGAGAATAAATAGCAGAAATCAAGCTCTTATCTTTATGACAAGGATTATGGTCAACCACCATATATATTGCTAAATTTCAAAACCTTACTTGTGATGTGAATTGAAATGATAAAGCCCTTCTCAATCAATTTTGATATGGATTGAAGGATAATGTCAAAGATTTGTTATTGACAATACCAAAGATAAAATATTTGAAACTATTTATTGCTTAAGCCATTGCATATGACAATTAATTATTTAAAAGATATTAAGAACAAAGACTTGACTAGGAAAGAATAAATCAAGTAATGACGGTGTCATGATGTAATACAACTAATGAATTAATGAAAGAAGAGAATATTATATTATAGAAGATTTTACTTTAAAATATTATAGCAAATTATTTCAGAATAAAGATAATAGTTGAAAGATAGTAAAATTAAAGGATACTATTGCTTCTTTTTTACAAAATAGGCTTCTACTTAATTTGTAGAGCCATAAATAAGGCAAAACAAAGTAGATTAAAAAATAAAATAATATGGACATATGTAGGAGAGAATTAAGAATAGATTTTAGTAAAATTTACCTTAGGAAGCTAAGAATTGATACTTGAAGAGGATCAATTGTCAATCTGGTCGAAATCAGACCTTAAAGTACAAAACCATGCACCTGTGGTGACTCCACAGTTCTTTGGTAGATTAAAAAGTAGAATTTGATAATAAAATTGATAAAGTTTATTTGAGTATTGGTTTTTTATAATTTATTTTTGTTATGAATTTTTAAGAGCTTTACAAAGTCAAGGTTGTTTCAGATGAATTGGATTTTTATAAAATAAAATAGGATTGATATTTTGAATAATTATAGAAGTTTTGTAGTACATTTATAGGTATAATTTTGTTGATTAGTAGATATAATTATGCTTGATGTGTACTAAGAATTTAAGGTCAATCAAATAATTAGATCAAAGTGTGTAAAAGTTTCTATGAGTTGAGGTCTCAAAAATTGAAATTTTAATATTAGTGAGTATTTTTTAAGATCTTTAGCAATCTGTTGATTGGATTCAAGTGATTTTTTTTTTTTTTTTTTTTTTTTTTTTTAATGTAAAAACTAGACTTTATTTTCAATAGTTTAAGTGAATTTTGATAAAAAATCAATAATTTAAATGAAAGATATTGGTGCTAGAAGTTTAACATTTAGATTGGAATAGGAGGCCAACCAACACCTAAGCAAATTTTAGAATTTTTCTTCCATTTGATAAAAGCGATTATATTCAAATTTATTATACTTATTTTTAATTAAGAAATTAAAAGGTGTGTAAATTTTTTTAGCAAGGTCAATGATTTAATTAATAAATATTAGAATTCTAATCTACTTTAGGATTGGTTTGACGTAGTTAGGTTTTGATTAAAGTTTTATTTAGCATTTAGGATTTATCTAGGATTTAGTTTAAAGTTTAGGATTTGTTTAGGTTTTGGTTAAGAATTTGTCTAGAATTTGATTTAAGATTTAGGATTTGTCTAGGGTTTGGTTTAGGATTTAGAATTTGTCTGGAATTCATTTAAGATTTGATTTAAGATTTAGGAATTATTTAGGATTTGATTTAGGATTTAAGATTTGTTTAGGATTTAATTTAGGATTTAAGATTTGTCTAGGATTTGATTTAGGATTTGTTTAGGATTTGTCTAGGATTTGATTTAGAATTTAGAATTTGTCTAGGATTTGGTTTAGGATTTAATTAGGATCTGACTTAAGATTTAGTTAAGATCCATTAGGATTTCAATTTGGATTAAAATAGGATTTGATTAAGATTTATTTTAGATTTATTAAATATTTCTCTAATGTTTCTTTAGGATTTTTTCATGTTTCTTTCATAATTTCTTTAAGATTTCTTTTTGATTTGATTAAAGATTGATTAGCATTATTGAGATTTAATTAAAGTTTATTTAAGATTCTATTAGAGTTGTTAGGATTTTATTCTTGTAATTTTTCCTCTATCTTCCACAACTAGATATTTGGTGCATTTTCAAGCAAGACTTCACGTTATATGATATATTTGGTGAATCCAACTTGAAAAGCTTGAAATAGAAGGTATTTAGAATTTTTCTTGGATTATTTTAATTATAGAGAAAGAAGGTAAGAGAGTTAAAGGAAGAGCCATGGAAAGTGCTTCAATTGAAGCTATAAGTATAGGTATTGGTAGAAGATAAGGTATGTATTTTGATACCAACTTTGCAAGCATGTATGAAGCTTTTGCCTTATTCATGCAACAACAACAAGTTAAAGAGCACAAAGAAGGTATGGCAAATAAAGCATTATAGGTGGTTGTTGATAAGATTGATCAATTTGAAGAAAAGAACATTACAAAGTATTTAAGGTATTATGTAAAAGAAATGGAATTGAAGCGTACTCTAGAAAAAGAGATGGTCCAATTATTTGAATTAGCTACTATATCAGAGATAAGAAATCATGTAAGATCTATTATAGGATATTTTGGAGATACATGGGAGAAATTATCTCAAAGATTAAAAGTTGATTTTTTCTTAGAGGATAGTAATTGGATTACAAAAAAATAATTTTTTGAATGGATTGAAAGGCTTAACAATGATCTTTTTGCAATAGAATAATATTGAGAGTATCTCAAGTAAAAATGTCTACTACCAATCTTACATCTATGATTCAACTTTCAATGGCTATTTCAAAGAAAGAAGAAATGGATATTAATGAAATTATATAAGGAATGAAAGATTTGTATATAAAATTTGTAAAATTTGAAGAGAAAGGGCAATCATCAAGAGTATCAATAAAACAAAGGTTAGAATTGATGGAAGGTGTAGTGCATGGGTGCATGTGATGTGATAGCATGGATCATTCAAGAAGGAAATGTGAAGTTTTTATAGAGGCATTACACAATAGAGTTGTTTTATTTAAAGATGGTACGATACATTTAAAAATGAGTGGACAAAAATTAGAGATAAACTTTAGTAAAGAGAAGATGAAGGTATTTACAAAAGAAGAATTTAAAAATTCAAGCAAGGAAGCATCAACATATTAGATGGAAGCAAGTCCAATTAAATGTTTAGGCATAGAACTTAAATTTTTAGGAGAATCTAATTATTTGTTGTCAAGTGCAATGAACTATGGTAAAAAAGATTTTTTTTAATAAATGATTTGAAATGTGTTGAAAATAATATTTAGTAAATTACTAAGTGGGATAATCCAGTAGATAGATTATTGATGCATGCTCATATTACAAGGAGTTAACATGAAACATTAATAAACAAAAAAAAATTAAAGACCATCAAAAAAAATTATAAGAGGAGAAAAAGCGTAATGATAAAAGAATCCTATTCACGAAGAGATAATAGAGAAAATTCCCATAAAAAAAAGAAAAATTGTAAAAAAATAAATAAATGCTCATATTTATAAATTACAATCAAATATTGAAGGAACAACGAATTTGAAGAAGATTTTAGAAGAGAGTATTTTAAATGACAAGGTGAGATTTATATTAGATGAAGTTCTTGGAATAATAAAGACACAATTTTATGAGGTTATTATAGACATTATTAAGAAAAAATGACAAATTTTTGATGAAAATATGGCTTCAATTGCACAAGGAGCATGAGTGATGATAGATAAAGAGGACAATGATTATATATGTGGAGATGTTTCATATATAAGGATTATAGAAGAAGAAGAAGAAATCCAAACTTCTAGTCATTATTCTTATAGTGATTAGGTAAGAGCAAAAATAGAGACAATAATGAAGTTAAAAAATTTAAAAGAACTTATTGTGGTATTAATTGTTCATGGTTTGGAAATCAATTTGATGTCAAAAGAGTTGTATAAACAGAAAAAATGGCCTATTGACACTGAGCATGGGTGATTGATTCAAGTAACAAATAATTCACAAAGAAAATTATATAAGGCATGTCGAAATGTAAAGGTTATAATAAGATATCTTAGTGATGAACAAAATTTCTTTGTTCAAGATATGTCTATTTATTCTATTATTCTAGGACAAATTTTCAAGGACAAGAACTTGATGAAAGAAAATAATCAAATGAAGCTCTTTCAAAGAAATATGTCAAAATAGAAATAAAAAAATATGTATATTAAAAAGAAAACTAGAATGGTTATTGCCAAAAGATAAGGAAACTAGAGACTCTTGAAACTAGATTAGAAACAAGAAAAGAATTGATAAGAATGATAAAAGCTTCACTCTTACATCTATATGTACTATCTATCTAAGATTTATATGACAACATTCTATAGGACCTCCAAAAATGTGTTGACTTTAAATGATATGTATCTTAACTTACAAGGTAATTTTTTTATATGGATAAAATTACTAACTAACCTTTAATCTACTAGCTATTAAGATAAGAAAATAAACTAAGAGGCTTTTATAAAAGCCGTGTTTAAATATCTTGAATTATTATTGAACTAAGATGATTAGATACTAATTTAAAATTCAATTTTGATTATATTTTCACCATATAGTTATTTTAGAATATGACACCATATTATAATAAGAAAATTCTACTAATGGCATAATAATTTTCCAATCATCTTGTTGATAGTTGATAGTATACTTCAAATATTGTTCTAAACTTAATTTATATGCTTTGTTTATCCATCAATTTGATAATAGAAAGTTGAAGATAGTTTAATGTCTACTTTTAGAATCTTAAAAAACTTTTTCCAAAATCTTAATACAAACTAATTTTCCTTATGTAATATAATATCCTTATATAATTCATGATAGCAATAGATGTTGTCAAGGAAAAAATTGGCTGTTTCTTCACTTATAATAGTTTTTGTATATAGTACAAAATATGCTATCTTGATGAAACAATCTATTATTAAAAACATAGAGTTATAAAAACTTGAGATTAAAAGATCTATGATAATATCCATAGAAATAAAAGATTATGATTGTTTTGGAATGGATAAGAGTTGGAAAAGTCCATAGGATCAATAACAAGGAGTTTTTGACCTTGAACAAATATCACATGACTGAACAAAGTCTTGTACTATCTTTTACATTTTTAGCCACCAAAAATTTGTGGATATTAATTCTAAAGTCTTGTTGTATCTAAAATGTTTATAAGCTAGAAAGTCATGACGTGTTTGAAGAATATATAAACATGCTTCTCTTTTTGAAATGTATAGGCATCTTTTGAAATAGAATAGGTTGTTTTTGAACTTGAACTTAGAAGTATCATGAGACTTAAAATAAGGGTACTTGATATCATAAACAAGAAGATCAAAGGACATATTGGATTAAATTTTCTTGACAAAGATTGAATAAATAGTCAATGTTGATTCTTTTTTCAAAGATGAAAGTGCTTTGGCTTCAAAAAAATCATTCTTTGTTAATCAAAAGATATATCTCTTTCTTTTGATGCAAGATAAAAATATCTAAAAAATATATTTGACAAATATTATTATTTTCTAGGTCAATAAATGACCTTAAAATCAAATCTTGACAAACATATGCTTTAATGAGCTTGGCGACGATTTAAAATACATGTTGACACAAAATATTCAAGATTCTTGTCATTGGTATAAATAATGAGTGGATTAGAAGTACCTTCTAGATAATGGTCCCCTCTTGAAATAAATCTATAATTGCAAGAAATTCTTTATTATGAATCTCATAGTTGATCTCAGCTATTAAAAATTTTCTTGAATAAAAAGCTATTAGATGAAGTTTATCATATGTTGTCATTTATGATAATGCAATACTTAAAGCAAAGTCTAATGCACTTGTTTCCATAAAAAATGGCTTAGCAAAGTTGACACAATATAAGATTGGTGTAAAAATAAAAGTTGTCTTCAAAGCTTCAAATGTTGCTTCCACTTCTTAATTCTATTGAAGTTTGTATTTACAAGTCAAGCATGTAAGTGGAACTATAACTTGAAAGAAGTTTTTGATGCAGATCCAATAGTAGTTTACAAATCTTAAAAAATATTAGATATTTTTTATTATTTTTAGGATCTTCCAATCTATAATAGTTTGAACTTTCTTAAGATCTATCATAAGTCCATCATTTGAAATGATGTATCTTAATAAGTTGACTTGAGTAGTGTAGAATATATAATTTTTTATATTGATATAAAATTTTACATCTGTTAGTTTTTGTAACTTATAATGAATATGAAGTTCATATTCTTCTATATTCTTAGAATAGATTAAGATATTGTTTAGATAACAGACAATAAAATCACCTAATTTTTTTAAAAAACCTCATTCATTAGATGTTAAAAAGTTTTCGATGCATTTGTAAGTCCAAAAAGCATGATGTTGTAATAAAAATATCCATACCTTATTTGAAATGCAGTCTTTAATTCATCTCTTTCCTTGATACATTGTCGTATTATATGAATTTTTTTTCAAGAATGCACCGAGCACTTGGCTGTGGAAAGTAGAATGGAAATTGAAACAACAAAATTTTAATTCTAATAGAATGTTAAATAAATTCTAATAAAATCTTAAGAATGTTAAACAAGCTTTAATCAAATTCAAAAAAAATATTAAAGAAATTACAAAAGAAACAACAAAAAATCTTAAAAGAATTGAAAAAAATCCTTAATAAATCTTAAAAGAATTCTTAAGAAATCCTAAAAAAATATTAAAATAATCACAAATATATCTTAAATAAATCTCAACTAAGTTTTAATTTAATCCTAGTTGAAATCCTAACAAATTTCAATCAAATCCTAAAAAAATCCTAAATCTTAAACCAAATCCTAGACAAAATCTAAATCCTAAATCAAACCCTAGACAAATCCTAAATCCTAAACCAAATCTTAATCCTATTCAATCTAATCCTAGTACATTTTAGAAGCTTAATATCTATCAACCAAACTGTTGATCTTGCTTAAAAATTTACAAATATTTTAATAACTAAGTTGGAAAGAAGAATTCAAAATTTGAAGATAATCGCCTTTATCAAATTGAAGAAAAACCCTAAAATCCTCTCGGGTGTTGGCCAACTTTCTACTCCAATTTGAATGTTGAACTTCTAGTGCCAATATCTCCTTATCAAACTATTCAATTATTCTCAAATTTCAAATGTGTGTAGAAATTCAAGTCTTTTACTTTCAAACATAAATTTTACTTTAATCCAACTAGTAGATTGTTGAAGATCTTAGAAATCCTAATTACCTTTCAAAGTCCAATTTTTGAGACCTCAACCTACTTGAAATTCAATAGCTTTCAATTCAACCATTTGATAAAGGTCAAACTTACAACATACACTTCAAACATCTATCTTCATTAGTCATCAAAATTTAAATTTTAGATCTACTACCAAATTCACAAAATTCTCTAAAATATAACACCCTTTTTATTTCACAAATTTCAAAGTCATCCAAAACAACTATGACTTTTCAAAGCTCTTGTAAAGTCATTATACATTCAATTCCCTCAAAATCAATGCTCAAAAAAATCCTATCAAGCCTGTTCTCAAATTCTACTCTTCAATTTACCAAAGAACCTCCAAGTTGCTATTTATGCCTAGTTTTGTACCTACAGATTTGATTTCAACTTAGGTTGATAACTGGTCTTTTTTAGATATCATTTTTTTTCTCTTGAATTAATTTTTATTTAGATCAACTCCTAACTTCCTTTTCCATATGCTCATATTCTTTATTTTTCTAATCTATCTTTTTTGCCTTATTTATTCCCTTACATAGTAAATAGAAGTTTACTATACAAAAATGTAGAATTTAAATTTTTTATTCTATTTTTTTTTGGACTATTTTCTATTTCCTAAAATAATTTGCTATAATATTTGAAGTAAGATATTTTATAATATAATAGATTCTTCACCCCTTTCACCTATTAGCCATGTTATATGACAACATCTACTCTCCTTGAATATATGCATCGTCCGCCATGTACCAATGATTCTTCAATATGTTGATATATAGTGTTCTTTCTCTTAGTCCAATACTTGATCTTCAATTTGCTTTTCTTCTTCTATTTCAATGTCTTGTAATAGATTTTATTCTTTATCAAAACTAATATTTTTACCTCTTTGCTTAAATAACTTGATTCTTTTCCTTGCTTTAGGTATCTTTAATTTTGTACCATCAAGTTCTCGTAACAAGTATGCTCCATTGTCGTATACTTGTTTGAAAACATAAGGCTTAAATCATCTCTTTAAAAATTTCTTTACTGTGCTATGTTGATTATCCACACTTCTATTATAAATCAACATCCAATCATCATTTTGAATTAATTTTGGATGCAATTGATACTTTTTGTCAAACCTTTCTTTATTTTTCTTCCTTAACTCTTTTAACTTTTTTATAGCTACCTCAATGTCCTTGGTTCTTTTTTCAAGTTTTCAAATTTGTAATGCTAATAATTCTTCTCTCCTTAAATGATCTTCCGAAGGTAATATATTCCACGTTGATACAACCTTCTCTATTAGCATCACTGATTTTTATCCATACATCAATTCTGCTAGCTTATATTATGTAACTATACTATGAGTTGTACAATTTTTTCATAATGCATATGATAATAATTTAGGCCAATCACCTATCTTATCCATGTATGATTTAACTAATATTTTAACAATTGAAAAGTGTCCTTATTGACATACTATAAAAGCTTATAGTATGTAAAAATTAGTTAAAATATATTATATGTTAATAAATCTAGATGTATGTTAGAATGGTTAATAGATTAATTTAAAGAGAGTGGATTTAAGAAACTTTATTTTGAGTTTTATCTTTTTTAATTATAGCATTTAAAATAATTTTAAGACCTAAATGTTTAGTATAAAGCCTTGAGAGGAGATTAGAGCCTAAAGAAGAATATCTTAACTAATAGGAGGCTTATTGGGAGGGATGAAAGCAAGGCATGGTTGGATGAAGGCAAAAAATGAGAAACTCCATCCCTATTGGTCGAAGGCCATACCCAATGGGTTTCAAGGAGGGTGCCCGAGGCCTTATTAGGGATTAGGGTTTCTCTATCAAATGAATTTGAGCTTTGGAGGCTAGGGTCAGAAAGTTTAGGGTTTTGGATATAATTTGGATGTAGCATTTGTGTGATTTCAAGATTTTGTGAAGGAGATGTAGGTGTTCAAAGTTAAGGTGTCAAATTTGTACCTACTATCACTCTTTGAAGCATAACATATGCGTACAGAGAGCAATGAAAGCTTGGCGACTGGAGTTGGAGAGAGCACTTTTTTAGCTACACTTTACATATACTGTTTGATAAATTCCAAGTTTGGATGAAAGAGTTATAAGGAATTGAAGACAGCACATGTAATTCAAAGGCATTTTTGAAAGTATATCAGTACTTCATGTAAAATTTAGGATTGTTTGGATGGTTCGATCATGAGATATAAGCTGTTGAAGTTTGGGAAACATCTCTCATAAGGATATATAAGGTTTTAAGATCTTTATCATATATTTGGATGTTTTCTTGGTACTTGGGCTTGTGTTTTGATGTAATTATCCAAAAAGAGAAAATATTATATGTATAAACTTGGTTTTTTATATCTTAGACTTGCTTGAGTATTTAGTGGGAGCCAGAAGCCCAACACTTTCTTGAGGCAAATTCTCTCTATCTCGACAACGTTCATTCTTATCATTTCTTTTTGAATTATATGCGATTGTTAATATAAGTCTAATGTCCATCCTTCTAAAGAATTCTCATACTTCATTTGCACTAATTCTCGTCTATCTACAATGATTTTTCTAATACAACTTTATCAGCAAATAATTTCTTCTAATACTCCTTTTGTAGTCTTTATTTGAAGTTTTTTTTTCTCAACTTGATTTGTCAAATCTTCTCAAGAAAGTATCAAATATTTCTTTTGTCCAAATTTCATTGGCATTGCAACTAAATCAACCATCCATTTGTAGTGAATTACTAATGGATATGTTGGATGCAATCTATCTCAATGATGAATATTTGAATATATTTGACAAGTCTCACAAGATCCTATAAAATCTGCTATATCTTTATGCATGCGTTTCCATTAATATTTTTCTTTCAATTTAGTAAATGTTGCCCAAATACCTTGATGCCCTACCTATGAACTTTCATGAAATTCTTTAATAATCTTTTTTTGAGCTTTCAAATTGCATATCACTTATTGTAGTGCTTTCCTTCTCTTCTTTAGATGCTTCTACAAAGATCCATTTAGCAAAAAATATCCATATGCTTTCCTTCAAATCCTCTTAAATTCTTCATCTATCCAACCTTCTTGCCACATTAATGTACTAAAGTATTTTCTTATATACAACCATTTACCATCATATACCTCTTTTGAAAATAATTCAAATAGTGTAGCCAAATACAATCCATTCTTTCTTACATATAAAGTCAAATAAAAGTCAATGCCTATATTTTTTTTCATCATCAACCATATCATCTTCTTCATCATATTGTGCTTGTGATAACATATCCACAACCGCATTGTCTTTTTTCAAAATATTCTTGAATTTTGAATTCATAGACTTTATATATGCAATCTATCTTAACATTATTATATTTGGTATAAAACAACTACTAATCATTCCTAATAAGGATAAAAAATATTTTTCTATAACTATCAATGTACTAATCAAATATTCTTTATTTATTTTTCATAGCTATTACTATATCCCATAATTCTCTTTTAATTTGTGCATACGTAGCATTCAAAATCCTTGTCCCAAAATCTTACTACATATGTATTCCTTTGTTCATCATCTTGTCCAATTATCCAACCTATTCCAATTAGACTCGCATCAATTATTAATATCTCTGACCTTCCACATTTATAATTTATTTTCTTCAAAGTTGGAGGTAAAGAAAGAAGTTCTTTCAATTTTTCTATAGTTTTTTTTTTTTTTTTTTTTTTTTTTTTTTTTTTTTTTTTTTCCTTTCTAATAAAAATTTTGATTCTTTCATAACAACTCATACAATAGATCTACTACATGTATAAAACAATGTATCTATATATGATAGAAAATACATGCTCCTAAAAATCTCCAATTTTTTTTTGTATTTAGACATTCTTTCATCTTTTTAATAATATCAATCTTTTTCATACTTGACTTACGTCTATATGATCCACACATGTGTCCTTCCACCAAAACTTCCTTTATTCCAAATATTGATTTTGTCTCCAATAAGATTAAATGAACTTCTTCTAATCTTGTAAAAATCTTCTCAAAATCATTAATATGATTTGCCATAAACTTCTTACATCGTTTTGAATCCAATGTCTCATCTTTTCTTTCTTCTTCACATCTTTTAATTTACACATCATCTAAAAAAAGTAATTTTATACTCAAAATAAATACTCTTAATACCTTATGCATTTCATTCATCATGTGTACTATAGAATTTGTAGCCCCTTGTGGCAATGTACATATTTTGATCAATTGAAGTACCACCCATAGCTCTCCTTTCAACTCTCTTGCATTTTTTTTTTCCATAATTCAAATAATCAAAAAAAATCAAATACCTTTCAATTCAAGCCTTTCATATCAAGTTCACCAAATATTCCAAATTATGTGAAGTTTTGCTTGAGAATGCACCAGGTATTTGGCTATGGAAGGTAGAATAGAAATTACAATAATTTTTTAAAATTCTAATAGAATATTAAATAAACTCTAATTAAACCTTAAAAATTTTAAACAAAATTTATTCAAATTAAAAAGAAATCTTAAAGAAATTATAAAAGAAATAATAAAAAATCTTAAAAGAACTGAAAGAAAATCCATAATAAACCTTAAAAAAATCCTTAAAAAATATTAAAATAATCATAAATGTGTCTTAAATAAATCTCAACCAAGTTCTAATTTAATCCTAATTGAAACCCTAATGGACTTCAATCAAATTCTAGACAAATCCTAAATCCTAAACCAAATTATAGACAAATCATAAATCCTAAACCAAACCCTGGACAAACCCTAAATCAACTTTTATTCAACTTTATGTGCAAAAAGAAAAGAGTTGTATTTGATTATATTACTTGAAGTATTTTTGGAGGAGTAATATGATGGTGAATGGTTGCACATTGGAAAGTATTTAAATATATTAAAGTGACAAGATTGATTGGATGGATTATGAATTTAAAAGAATTTGGAAGAAGGTTTATAGATATTTTTATTAAGATAGATTTTTATGGAAGCATCCAAAGCAAAAGAAAATTAAATATAAATGAAGTATGAGAGTTCTTTGGGAGGATGGACATTAAACTTGCATTAACAATTACATACAATCCAAAAGAGAATAGCAAGAAAAAACATGAACATTCTCCAATTCTTAAAACATTGATTAAAGCATAAAAATATAAGATAGGTGATTGGTGTCACAAATATATATCTACTATAATCATTACTTAGGTAGGTAGAATTAGATAAAAATAGATTAATTTCATAATACTTTCTAGAGAAGCTTCGTAGAAGCTTTTTAGATGTTGTTTTGACTTTACATATGTTTATAGTTGATTGATAGATTAGAAACCTGGTCAACAAGCTACTTATATACCACATGTATTAGTAGCTTATGAAACAAGTTAACTATATGGCACTCATATAAAAAACTTACCTTGTAAGTCAAGATACGTATTATATAAAGTCAACACGTTTTTTGAGGTCCTATGGAATGTTGCCACATAAATCCTAGATAAATAGTATATATAGAAGTAAGAGTGAAGAAGAATTCATTCTTGTCAACTCCTTTCTTGCTACTAGTCTAGATTTAAGAGTCTACACTAAATCACATTCCTTCTCCTATAGTATAACATCCTTCCAATGTTAGAGAATCCAAAGTTGCTTTACTAAAGAAGTTAGAGGACAGAAGATCCAAATTTCAAAGATTTATCAATCAAGTATAACTTGTGATTAAACTTCAACCCCAAAGCTATCCAACATTAAGATCACAAGTTAGATTTATTAGTATACTTCTTTCAGGTTCAATATTATCATGGTTTTTATCTTTTCTTAATTGACGAGATCCAATATTGGATGATTTAGAGGCTTTTTTGGCAGAGTTTTGATCCATGTATAAAAAACATGATGCAATTTGTGTTGCAATCAATAAAATTCATATCTTGTAATAAGAAAATTAATCAATGACATCATATGCTTTATAATTTTGACCACTAACAACTGATGTTAAGTAAGATGATGCTGCCCTTATCAGCCAATTTGTCTACGGATTACAATATGAGGTAAAGAAATTGATGCTCAACTTACTTGATCCTTAGACGTTGAGTCAAAAAATTGATTTTTTATGAAATGTGACAATTGGCTTTTTGAGTTTTAATTTGAGAATTGCACAAAAAAACTTCTACGCTATTATAATTCAATGACAACATTGATGACCTCTTAATAAAAATATCTAGAAGTAAAAGATATGTAAATTGATGTGGTATATTTTAAATCTCTTATTGAATAAGAAAAGACTCATCGTTGTTAAGAAGGACTGTATTTATATTGTGAGGAAGCTAAGCATATTACCTAATATTGTGCAAAGAAACACCGCTATTACAAAATGAGGAGTACCACTGTCAAAGATGAAAAAATGTCAAAAAATAAATTTATCTAGCTACAATAGGGATTGTGCAACTAGAATCTCATACAAATGAAGGTCCTATCTTCTCCTCAAAATTCTCTTCTCATTTTATAATAGATGTGTATTTAAGACCTAATAATTACAAAGCCTCTATTTTGATAGATTCAAGAGTTTTAACTTGTTTCTTAGATGAAGAGTTTGTTAAAAGCCATAGAATATCGTTAATACAAAAAATTAAACCTGTATATGTAGAAGTCATAGATGGTCGTCCATTATCTTCTAAAGATATTACTCATATAATAATTCTCATAGATGTAGCAATAAATAGTCATAGTAGTTGAATAATTTTTAACATAATTAAGTTTCCTTCTAATCCGGTCATTTTAAATTTATCATAGTTAAAAAGGTATAATCCTCTAATAGATTAGATTTTTCATAAACTTCACTATCTTTAGAATATTATTAAGAGTTTTGTGAAAAGCCATGAATTTAGTATAGCCAAATCCATACTTGTTTGTTGCAAAAACTTTCTTGCATGTTGCAAAAGAAGGGTTGATCTTTTTTATTTATGCCACATCCATTTTAAATGATAAAAAGACTTCAAGTGGCATTCCAAGTCAATATTAAGATTTTAAAGATATTTTTGAGAAGAAGAATGTATATATTTTTCTAAAGCATCATCTATATGATTGCTCAATCGACCTTAAAGAGGAAATTTAATCACCATTTAGATGATTTTGTTGTCTGTTACTTAAACGATATTTTAATCTATTCTAAGAACATAGAAAAGCATGAAATTAATATTTGTCATGTGTTACAAAAACTTAGAAATGTAGGATTGTATGCCAAATTGAAAAAGTGTGTATTCTACATTACTCAAGTTAACTTTTTAGGATATATCATTTCCAACGAAGGACTTATAATAGATCCAAAGAAGGTTCAAATTATTATAGATTAGAAGATTTTAAGAATAATAAGAGATGTATAATATTTTTTAGGCTTTGCCAATTACTATCGAATCTTTATTAAGAATTTTTCTCAAGTTGCGGCTCTTCTTACATGTCTTATACGCAAAGACAAACTTAATTGGAGTAAAGAAGGTGAAGCATCTTTTGAAGCCTTGAAGTTGGTATTTATTTTTGCACTAATTGCATTAGTTTTTTGAAGGCATTTTTTATGAAAACAAATGCATCAATTTTTACTATGGGTGTTATTTTATCACAAATAGGAAAAGATGATAAGCTCTACCTAGTAGCTTTCCATTCCAAGAAATTCTCAACAGCCGAGATTAACTATGAAATCTATGACAGAGAACTTCTTGCAATTATGGATTCTATTCAAAACTGGCATCATTATCTAGAAGGCGCTTTTAATCTAGCCACCATATATACAGATATAAAGAATCTCAAGTATTTCATGTTAGCACGTATTTTGAATTGTCACCAAGCTCGTTGGAGTAAATCTTTGTTAAGATTCAAATCCAATATTACTTATCAGCAAGAAAAATAATGAGATTTTTTTGATGCCTTTTCTAAACATTCTTATCTTAAACCTAAAGAAGAAAATGTAGCTTTTGATCAACAAAATTTAATTTTATTGAAGCCAAAATAATTTCATCTTCAAGTAGTGAAATCAACATTGACTATTGATTCAACTTTTCTCAAGCAAATTTAATCAAGTATGTTCTGTGATCTTCTTGTTCATGATATCAAGAATACTTCTTCTAAGTCTCGTGATATTTCTAAGTTTGAGTTGAAGAACAACCTACTTTATTTCAAAAGACACCTATATGTTCTAGAAGGAGAAGCTCATTTACATATTCTTCAAGCTTATTATAACTTTCTAGCGATAAGACATTTTAGATACAACAAGACTTTGGAGCTAATATCTAGAGATTTTTGGTGGTTGCAAATGTGGAAGGCTGTAAAAGACTTTGTTCAATCATGAGATATTTGTTCAAGGTCAAAAACTTCTCAGCATTGATCTTATGGACATGTTCAGCAATTATTTATTCCAGAACAACCATAGTCTTTTATTTTTATGGATTTTATTATGAATCTTTCAGTCTCACATTTGTGTAATTTTATATTTGTAATAGTAGATCATTTTACCAAAATGACATATTTTATACCATGTATAAAATCTATCGTAGGTGAAGAAGCTGCCAAGTTTTTCCTTCATAATATCTATTGATATCATAGATTGCCGAAAGATATTATATCCAATAGGAGGATTCAATTCATATCAAGATTTTGAAAAACTCTTTTTAAGATTCTAAAGATGGATATAAAGTTTTTTTTGACCTTTCATCCTCAAATTGATAGACAAACAAAGCATGTAAATCAAGTTTTGGAGTAATACTTAAGGGGTACCATCAATTACCAATAAGACGATTGAAAAACCTTCTTGTCATTGGGAGAGTTTGCTTATAATAATACAATGCATTCTTCTACTCAAAAAATACCTTTTTTTGCCAATTATGGTTACCATTGACAACTTGATATTTTTGACTTTTCAAAAGTTGATAATTTTGTGGTAGAAGATTTAGCAATTATTTTTATCTGAGCTATATACAGCAATGAAGGTACAATTAAAGGAAGCTCAAGAACAACAAAAGATCAAGATAGATGCCTATCGAAAGAAACAACCACAATTCAATGTAAGTGATGAGATATGATTACTTCTTTATAATATCAAGATTACTTATCTTTATAATAAGTTACTATCGCAGGCTTGGATCCTTTCTTATTTGTAAAAAAATCAATCCAATTGCTTATCAATTACATCTATCAGAGTCAATAAAGATCCATTCTATCTTCGACATGTCTCTTCTTGAATCATACAAGATTGTGAACACACCAAGAAGTAGATAGGTTCCACCTCTTCCTATAGAAGTAAACAATAATAAAGAATTTAAAGTAGAAGAAGTGCTAGACTCAAAGTGGTGTCGTAATACGTGAAGTCTTACTTGAGAATGCTTCGAGCATCTAGGTATGGAAGGAAGAATAGAAATTACAATAACAAAATCTTAATTCTAATAGAATACTAATAATTCTCTAATTATACCATAATAATAGTAAGCAAGCTTAATCAAATTAAAAAAAAACTTCAAAGAAATTTCAAACCAACAATAAGAATTCTTAAAGAAATATTAGAATGATCACAAATATCACTCAAATATATGTCAATTCAATCTTTATTTAATTCTAGTCAAAATCCTATTGAACTTCATTAGAACTTTAGGCCAAAATTAATTAAATCTTAAACCCTAATAATATCCTAAATCCTTAATCAAATCTTAAACAAATCTTAAATCAAATCCCAACCAAATCCTAAACCAAATTATAACCAAAAACTAAACCAAATCCTAACCAAATTTTAATCCAAATCCTAAACCCTTAATCAAACCCTAACCAAATCCTAAATTCCAATCCAAATCCTAAATCAAATCCTAATCCAAATCCTAAATCCTAAACCAAATCCTAAACCAAACCCTAATCCAAACCCTAAATCCTAATTTCTAAACCAAATCCTAACCAAATCCTAAATCCTAAATCAAACCCTAATCTAAACCTTAAATCCTAAACCAAATCCTAACCAAATCCTAAATCCTAAATCCTAAATCAAATCCTAATCCAAACCCTAATCAAACCTTAAACCAAATCCTAAACCAAATCCTAACCAAACCCTAATCAAATCCTAAAGCAAATCCTAGTAATTCCTATAATAGATTTAAACCTCAATAACTAATAAATAAACCATCGATCTTAATTAAAATTTCGCACACTTCTTAAAAAATAAGTTAAAAGCAAGCACAAAAAAATTGAAAAGGATCGGAGTAACCAAATTGACAATAACCTCAAAAATGTACTCGAGTATTGGTTGGCCTCCTTCTCCAATCTTGATGTCAATCTTCGAGAGCCAATATATCTCCTTTGCACCGTTCGATTGATTTCAAAATTCTCATAAACATAGAAAAATAAGTCTTGTATCATCTCACATAAGTTTCATTCCAATCCAACTAGTAGATTTCAAGAAATCTTAAAAATCCTCACTATATGTAAAATTCTACTTTCTGAGACCTTGATCCACTTAAACCTCAATATCCTTCAAATCAACTATTAGATTGAGCTCAAATTCATAACACATATTGAACACAACTATAACCATAAATCCACAAAATTTCATCCATAAATCTGCTACAAAACTCTCAAAATCATCCAAAATATAAATCCTATTTTATTTCACAAAACTCAAGTCATCCGAAACAAATCTTGACTTTGCAAAGCTCTTACAAAACCATAACAACTTCAAATCACCAAAAACCAATGCCCATAAAAACCCTATCCAATCTTCTATCAAACTCCATTCTCCGATCTTTGTCGAGACTCGGTTTTGTGCCTCAGGGTTTGATTTCGACCCTGGTTCATAACCGGCCCTCTTCGGATATCAACATCTAGTTTTTCTAAGTAATTTTTACTAGAATTTACTCTTAACTACCTCCTAAAGATGTCTATATTAATTATTTTTCCAATCTACCTTGTTTTTGCATTATTTATGGTCCTACAAAGTAAATAGAAGTCACTTTTCTAAAAAGGCAGCATTACTACTAAAAGTTTTACTACCTTCCTATCTTTTATCGATATTTTTCTACTTTTTCTTTGAACTTGGCTCTTCTATAATAAGATCCATATTATCATCTTTCACCATATAGTCATGTTACAACACGACAGCGGCACTAAAATAAATTGGAATATCTTTTCAATTAGCGCGGATATGATACTAGTGAATGCACATGGAAGCCGGCAAAAAATCTCGCAAATACAACAAAGACGATAGCAGCTTTTCATCAAAAACATCTATCAAAACCAAGATAAAGGATGGCAAATCTTTGCTATTAATAAAACATAATTTAAGAAAGATTATATTCTATCTTCTATCTTTGTTTGGAATTTTTGTATAATTGTAGCATTGTCGTACTATAAAAGCTTATAGTATATAAAGTTATTTAAAGAAATATATACATTTATTTTGATGAAGAACAAAATCTATTACAAGACATTGACATGGGAGAAGAAAAAAAAAATTGAAGATCGAGAATTTGACCAATATGAAGAACACTTTATATCAATGTAATGAACAAAATTTGGTGCGTGCTAAAAGATGCTAATGTTTAAAGGAGGTGGATGTCATGATGTAACATGACTTTAGAATATATAAATAAATTTTGTAAAAGTTACTGGTTGGTTATTGATAACCTTAAAAATTAGATTGATGGTTAGGCAGTTTAGTTGGTAATAATAGGTTATTAATGGAACAAATGGTTAAGAATTCAAAGGGTCATAATCTTTGGAATATGTTGGCCGATGGTCCATCTTTTGGTAGGATAAAGAGATTGAAAAGTGAAAGATCGGAGCCAGTCTGTGAGAGTCATAAGCCGGGACAAGCTTAGTTCTACCTCTTAGTTTTCTTTGCTTTTATTATTTGCTTATGAAGAATTGTGATTGAGAGAAGTATTGTTGAAATTGTGATTAGAATATTATAGAATATGACTTTGGACTGACTGATTTGGAAAAAATCTGTGACCTTGAGAATTGAGATTATCAAATTGTGTTGAGTTAAAGTGAAGATATTGAATTCTGTGTGATGAATTGAGAAATTGAATATAATAAGTAAGCTGGAGATCAATAATTGAATATATATAAATCGCAAAGAGAGTAAGTGGGAGATGAATGGATAAGAATATAGAAGTATTATTGAATTGATAGTCATAGAATGGATTATGGATTGAATTAAGATGAAAGTAATAAGCCTTGGTGTTTTGTAGTTTGATAATTGATTTCAGATATCCAGAGTATAGTCAATTGTGACACTAACAATTGTGACCTAATTTATATAACCAGTCTTTCTTCGTATTTGAACCCACTTCTATTTGTTCAATTGCTTTGGTATATTCAAACTTGAACACAACAAGAATAATATTTTGGTGCCGCTACTGGAGAAATGATAACAATATGAAATGTTAGAAATTGATTGTATGGGAGATGGAATTATATGTTGAATGAGAATGTGAGAAGAATCAATTTCAAGATTACAAATATGTGAGTTATAATTCAAGGGAATATTAATTTTATAAAGAAGAATGAAAGATTATGAATAACAATCATGAAGGGGAAGATTATCAAAGAATTAATCGATAAGCAAAAGAATGACATGAGTGATTACACATAAGAAATCTCCTACGAAAATGACAAAAAAGAATTGTAGGTCCAAGTAAAACTAAAGAAAGAAAAATTCAAATTCAAATAGCAAAGACATCAATGATTACACCAATGGCCGCAAGAGTGCCAGAAGTACCAATTGCAGTACAAATGGGAGAAGTAAGATCAAACTATTATCACGGACATACTCATTTAAGCCAGTAATTACATATACAAATAGGTAGAAGTAAGTAAAAGTAAATAAAAGTAAGTTAATTCTATAGTATTTGATATAGAAGCTTCCTAGAAGCTTGATAAACGTTGCTTTGACTTTATAGGTGTCTTTAATTAACTTTTTGGAATTAGAAACGTGGCCAATAAGTTGGCCATGTGCCACACATATTATTAGCTTAAAGGCCAAGCTAATTATGTGGCCTACACGTAGAAAAACTTGCCTTGTAAGTCAAGGCATGTCTCCTACAAAGTCAATACATATTGGAGGTCCTATAGAATATCGCCACATAGCCCATAGTAAGATAGTATATATAGAGATAAGAGTGAAGCCTTCTTCACTCTTGTTAACTCCTTTCTTGCTTCCAGTCTAGTTTCAAGGGTTTCTAGTTTTCTTGTCTTTTGGCAATAGCCATTCCAATTTTTCTTTCAATATACATACTTATTTATTTATATATTATTACCTTTCTTTGAGTGAAGGATCACTTGTTTGAATTACTTTTTTATCGAGTTCTTATTCTTGACAAATTGACAAGAATACACCTACAATATCAGAGCTTTGTCTAATCTTGATTAAGAGTAGATTATCTCTTTTTTTCCATAAGACATAAGCATATTAGAAGTTACAGATTATCCTCTTCTAAATTGATATTGTCTTTAGTATTTTCTTTGTTCTCAAGTCCTCTCTTCTATTTGTCTTGAGCGATATTAGAGATCTTCTCTTTTCTAAGTGTTATCATGGTAGAACTTGTTGAAATGAAGAGTACAATGGCACAAATGCAAGAGCAATTAAGGGAGTTAATGCTTGCGATGCATCAACTCAATTTACCACCACAAGGAGTAACAAAATTGGCAGGAAGTGAAGTTATAGAAATAGTTGGAGCTGCTTCAACATCTGCACCAAATCATGTCTTTTTTCCTATGGTGGAATGCCTTTTCAATATTAAAGAACAAAGCATTATCCTACTCGAACAGTTTGTTGGTACCAGATCCAAGTTTAGAGGATTTATCAATCAAGTACAACTTGTGATTGAACTTCAATCCCAAAGCTATCCAACTCCAAGATCACAAGTTAGATTCATTGGTACGCTTCTTTCAGGTTCAGCACTATCGTGGTTTTCATCTTTTCTTGAACGACGAGATCCAATATTGGAAAATCTAGAGGTTTTTTTGGTGGAGTTTTGATCCATGTATGGAGAACATGATGCAATTCGTGTTGCAACCAATAAGATCCGTATTTTTTGATAAAGCAATCGATCAGTAACGTTATACACTTTACAATTTCGATAACTTGTAACTGATATCAAGTGAGATGATGCTGCACTTATTAGCCAATTTTTCTACGGATTACAATATGAGGTAAAAAAATTAATGCTCAACTTACCTGATCCTCAAACATTGAGTCAAGTAATTGACTTTGCTGTGAAGTGCGACAATCACCTTTTTGGATTTCGATCTGAGAACGTATAAGTGAATCTCAACGTTACTATAATTCAATGGCAATATCAACACCTCTTTAACACATACATTTGAAAGTAGAGGATATGTAAATTGATGCAGTACGTTTTAAATCTCTTATTGAACAAGAAAAGACTTGTCATCGTCAAGAAGGATTATGTTTATATTGTGGAGAACCAAAATACACTGCTCAACATTGTCCAAAGAAACGATGCAACTACAAAATGAGGAGTATGGCTTTGAAAGAAGACAATATGTCAAAAAATGAGTTTGTCCAGCTACAATAGGGACCATGCGGGTGGAACCTTGTACAACATCTAGTAAAGGTCCTATTCTCTCCTTAGAGCCCTCTCCTTATTTTACATTAAATGTTATTTTAGGACCTAAACATTACAAAGCCTCGGCCTTGTTAGATTGAGGAGCCTCAATGTGTTTCTTAGATGAAGAATTTACTAAAAGACATAGCATATCTTTAGTAAAGAAAACTAAACCTGTTCATGTAGAAGTCATAGATAGTTGTCCATTGTCTTCTGGAGATATTACTCATGAAACACATCTTTCAACAATTAAGTTGGCAACAAGTACACAAAATTTGAAGAAGATCAAACTTACCAAATAGGAAGATCAATCCGATATTAGTAGACTTCCTACGCTAATCTGAATATTGAACTTCTAGTGTCAATATCTCTTTCTTGAACTATTGAATTGCTCTCAAATTTTACTTGAATTGTTAGAAATCCAGTCTACTATCCATGAAAAAAAAATTACTTTAATCCAATTAAAAAATTATTGGATATCTTAAAAATACTCACTAATCCTCAAACTTCAATTTTTGAAACCTCAATCTACAAAAACAATTATACACTTCAATCTAACTTTTGATTAACCTTAAAATTTATACACACATTAATAATTTGGATACCAATACATTGTCCAAAATTCACTTGAATACATACCATAGAACTCAAGAGATCCTCAATTTTGTAAACATAATTTTATCTTAAAAATCTAATTCAACAAAAAACATTACTAACTTTGAAAATCTTCCAAAAATTGAATATTAATTTGATTGACAAAAAACCAATGTCCAAAAATCTCTTTGCAAGTCTACTCTCAAATCCTACCCTTTGATCTACCAAAAAACTCTGAAGTCATCGTAGGTACATGGTTTTGTGCCTTGGAGTTTGATTTTAACTCAAATTAACAACTGATCCTCTGTGTGTATCAAAATTTGATAATTTGAGGTAATTTTTTCTTAAATATATTTTTAATTCTCTTCTAAATATGTCTATATAAATTACTTATCTTATTTACTTTGATTTGAGGCATTTATACTCCTACAAAGCAAATAGAAGCCTCTTCTCTAAAAAACATCATTAATATTAAACTTTTTATTACCTTCCTATTATTTATCCTTATTTTTCTACTACATCTTTCTACTAGGCTCTTTTATAACAAAATCCATGTTTTTATTTTTCACCATATAGTTGTATTATTATACAAGAATATGTCTCTTTTGAAACCATATAAGACAATAAATGTCTCAAAAGAAGACAAATGCCACCTCTTTTTATAGAAGTGGATAATAATCAAGACTTCAAGATAAAAGAAGTCTTAAATTCAAGGTGACACCAAAATAGGTTGAAATATCTTGTTTATTAGGATGGATATGATATTAGTGAATATACATAGAAGCGAATAAAGAATCTTGCAAATGTAACAAAGAGAGTTGAAGCTTTTCATTGACAACATCTTTCAAAATCAAAATGAATATTAGTAAATTTTTACTATAATAGAAATAAGATCCAAAGAAGATATCATTCTATCTTCTATCTTTATTTGTAGCTTCTCTATATTTATAATATTAAGGAAATGGAGAATTAACAATCAACAAATTCAACTCAAGAAATTTTACTTGCTAACTTACCGAGACATTACGATTGTTACAACCTTCAAGACGACATAATCAAGATGAAGATTTTCAAAAAAGACATGTCATTCTTTAAATAGATGGCAAGATACAACATGTTTGATATCATGATCTTAGAAGAGACTTCCAATGTTTGGTGATTTTATTAGAGGTAGGAACAACTCTTGATAGTGTTTCAAATGTTTTATTTAAAGGAAGTTATGAAGGCCTCAACAATGATCAAATAACAAGGTGATCTTTTCATTCTAATATAGAGCACTATCAATGGCTGAGAGGACCTATCAACCATCTTCAAAGAGAACAAAGATCAAAATATGTGACAAATATAATTCACCGCATTTTAGATTTTTTCAACATATGATGACTGCTCCTCGTAAAATTTGATTCTAGAAGTGAAGATAATATCATAGATATAAATATTTATTCTAATAAATACCTATATGATTATATAGAAGTAGGTAAAAATAAATAAAAATAGATTAATTTCATAATATCTTTTAGATAAGCTTTATAAAAGCTTCTTAGATGTTGCTTTGATTTTACATGTATTTGTAATTGATTGATAGGTTAAAAACTTGATCATCAAGTTAATCACATGTTGATAGCTTACAAAACAAGATAACTATATGGTGTATATATAAAAAACTTGCCTTACAAGTAAAGATACGTGTCTTGTAAAGTCAACACATTTTGAGAGTCCTAAAGGACATCTCCACATAACTCCTAGTTAAAAATATACATAGAGACAAGAGTGAAGCCTTCTTCACTCTTATGAGTGCCTTTCTAGTCGTTAGTCTTATTTCAAGACTTCCTAATCTTCTTGTCTTTGATAATAGCCATTCTAGTTCAATACTATATCACCTTTGAGTGATTTTTTAGTTCTTTTAAGTAATTGTCAAGGACAAGAACTCGATGAAAAAACAATTCAGACAAGTCAGCCTTCACTCAAAGAGAGGTAACAAAATATATATAAACAAGTATATATATTGAAATAGAAACCGAAATGGCTATTGCCAAAAGACAAGAAAACTAGAGACCCTTGAAAGTAGACTAGAAGCAAGAAAGGAGTTGACAAGAGTGAAGAAGCCTTCACTCTTGTCTCTATATATACTATCTAACTAGGGGCTATGTGGCGACGTTCTATAGGACCTCCAATATGTGTTGACTTTGTAGCACACATGCCTTGACTTACAAGGTAAGTTTTTCTACGTGTGGGCCACATAGTTAGCTTGATCTTCAAGCTAACAACATGTGTGGCACATGGCCAACTTGTTGACCACGTTTCTAATCCAAAAAGTCAATTAAAGACACCTATGAAGTCAAAGCAGTATCTAAGAAGCTTCTAAGAAGCTTACATATTAAATATTATAGAATTAACTTACTTTTACCTACTTTTACTTACTTCTACTTATTTGTATATGTAATTATTAGCTTACATGATTATGTCCGTGACATTACCCCCCTATCTAGAGACGAGTTCCACGAGGAGCGGTCATCATATGTTGAAGAAATCTATGATGCGACGAATTGTATTTGCCACATACTTTGATCTTTCTTCTCTTCGAAGATGATTGATAGGGCCTCTCAACCATCGGTAGTGTCCCATACCAGGGCGGGAAGACCACCCACTTATTTGATCATTGTTGAGGCCTTCGTAACTTCCTTTGAATAGAATATTTGGAACACCATCAGGAGTTGTTCCTACCTCTAGCACGGACACCAAACATCGGGAGTCCCTTCCCAAATCGTGATACCAAACAAGTTGTATCTCGCCATCTATTCAAGGAAGAACATGTCATTCATGAAGATCTTCATCTCGATTGTGTCATCTTGAAGGTTGTGACAATCATAATGTCTCGTCCAGCAGGTCAACAAATGAAGGCTCTTGAGTCGAATCCGCTGGTTGTTGGTTCTCCATCTCCTGAGTGTCACTACTACAAAGAAGCTACGAACAAGAATTGAAAGTAGAATGTTATCTTGCCTAGATATTGTTTCTTTTATAAAGAAGGTTTTCATCTTGATTTTGATGGATGTCGTGGACAAAAAGCCTCCACCACCTTTGATGCATTTGTAAGATTCTTTATTGGCTCTCATGTGAGTTCACTAATACCATATCCATGCCAATGGACAAGATATTCTAATTTATTTTGGCGTCGCCTTGAATCTAAGACTTCTTCTACTTCAAACTCTTCATTATTTTTCACTTCTATAAGAGGAGGTCAAGCTTGTCGTCTTCTTGGTATGTCCACTATCTTGTATGGTTCAAGAAGAGATACGTGGAATATTGGATGGATTTTTATTGACTCCGGTAGATATAAACGATATACAACTGGATTGATTTGTACAGAAATAGAAAATGGTCCTAGCCTTCGATAGTCCAACTTCTTACAAGGACGAGTGGTCTTGATATTGTGACAAAGTAGCCATACCTTATCACCCAAGACGAATGATAATTGTTCCTTTCAATAGACATCGGCATTGACCTTTTGTTGTTCTTGAGCCCCTTTTAACTGCGCCTTCATCGTTGCATGTAGCTCTGATAAATGAATTGCCAAATCTTTCGCAATAGGATTATCAACTTTTGAAAAGTTAAAAGTATCAAGTTGTGGATGATAACTATAATTAATAAAGAAAGGTGTTTGTTTTATAGAAGAATATACTCTGATATTGTAAGTAAACTCTGCCAATGGCAAAAGAGTTGTCCAATCATCTTGTTGGTAATTAATGGTACATCTTAAATATTGCTCCAAAACTTGATTAACACGCTTTGTTTGTCCATCAGTTTGAAGATGGAATGTCGAAGATAGTTTTATATCCACTTTAAGAATCTTGAAAAGAGTCCGCCAAAATCTTGATACAAATTGAGTTCCCCTATCTGATATAATATCCTTGGGTAATCCATGATAGCGATAGATATTGTCAAGCAAGAGCTTAATTGTTTCTTCACCTGTGATAGATTTTATACATGGTACAAAATGTGCCATCTTGGTAAAACGATCTACTATCATGAATATAGAGTCATAAGAACCTGAGATTGGAAGATCTATGATGAAGTCCATAGAAATAGAAGACCATGGTTGTTCTGGAATGGATAATGGCTGAAGAAGTCCAAAAGGTCCATGACGAGGAGTTTTTGATCTTGAACAAACATCACATGATTGTACAAAATCTTTAACTGCCTTCCACATTTGAGGCCACCAAAAATCCCTAGATATCAGCTCCAAAGTCTTATTATATCCAAAATGTCCTGCTGCTGGGAAGTCGTGATGAGCTTGAAGAACACGTAAACGTGCTTCTCCTTCTAGAACATATAGGCATCCTTCGAAATAGAATAGGTTATTCTTGAATTCAAATTTAGAGGGATCATGAGATTTAAAAGAATTATTCTTGATATTATGAACAAGAGGGTCTGAAGACATACTTAACTAGACTTGCTTAAGAAAAGTTAAATCAACAGTCAATGTTGATTTTATTGCTCGAAGATGAAATTGCTCCAGCTTCAAGAGAACCATTCTTTGTTACTCAAAAGCTACATCTCCTTCTTTTGGTACAAGATAAGAACGTCTAGACAAGGCATCGAACAAACCTTGTTATTTTTCTGGTGGATAAGTAATGATGAACTCGAATCTTGATAAACGCATGCTCCAATAAGCTTGGCGATGATTTAATATGCGTGTTGACATAAAATATTTGAGGTTCTTGTGATCCGTATACACGGTGACTAGACTAGAAGCGCCTTCTAGATAATAATACCATTCTTGAAAAGAATCCACAATTGCAAGAAGTTCTTTGTCGTGGATCTTATAATTGATTTCTGCTGCTGAGAATTTTCTTGAATGAAAGGCTACTGGATGAAGTTTGTCATCTGTTCCCATTTGTGATAAAACCGCACTCAGAGAAAAATCCAATGCATTTGTTTTGATTAAGAATGCTTTGGAAAAATCAACACGATACAAGATTGGTGCAGAAACAAACGCTGTCTTCAAAGATTCAAAAGCAACTTCCGCTTCTTGATTCCATTGGAGTTTATCTTTATAAGTCAAACGTGTAAGTGGAGCTGCAACTCGAGAGAAGTCTTTGATGAAGATCTGATAGTAGTTGGCAAATTCCAAAAAACATTAGACATCTCTTACCGTTTTTGAGATCTTCCAGTCTATAATAGTTTGAACTTTGTTAGGATCCATCATAAGTCCATCATTTGAAATGATGTAACCTAAGAAATCGACTTGAATAGTATAGAATACACACTTTTCTATCTTGGCATAGAGTCCTACATCTCTTAATTTTTGTAACACATGACGAACATGAAGTTCATGTTCTTCTGGATTCTTAGAATAGATCAAGATGTCGTCTAGATAACATACCACAAAATCGTCCAAAAACTCTCGAAAAACATCATTCATTAGATGTTGAAAAGCTGCTGGTACATTTGTAAGTCCAAAAGGCATGACGTATTCAAAATGTCCATACTCGATTCGAAACACAGTCTTCCATTCATCTCCTTCTTTGATGCGTACTAGATTGTATGCTCCCCGAAGATCTATTTTTGTATAGAACTTAGCTTGATTCAACTAATCAAGAAGTCCAAATATTAAAGGTAGTAGATACTTGTTCTTGATAGTAATCTTGTTGAATCCTCGATAATCAACACACATCCGCAATGATCCATCTTTTTTCTTCACAAATAGAATTGGAGCTCCTACAGGAGATTTAGAATGGCATATGAAATTCTTGGCTAGATTTTCTTCAATATACTCCTTGAGTTCAGCCAACTCATTTTGTAATAAACTGTAGATTGGTCCAAATGGCGGTTGTACTCCTTCTTGAAGGTCAATTGAACAATCATAGAGACGATGTTTCGGGAGTGTATCCGCATTCTTTTTTTCAAATACATCTTGAAATTCTTGATATTGGCTTAGAATGCCACTTAAAATCTTTTCACTAGTAGGAACATGTGTGTCATAAATAATATATGGTGATTCTTTCATAGCAGCATGCAAGAAAGCTTTTGCACCTATAAATATGGGTTTAATTGAACTGGACTTATGACTCTCTACTTGATTAACTACACTATTAGTTATACTTTTAGAGAAAGTAAGAGTTCAGGAAATCCAATCTATTTGAGGATTGTATTTTTCTAACCATGATAAACCTAAAATGACTGGATTAGAGAGAGATCTAATGATATTAAATACTACAAAACTATTATGACCATTGATTATTACTTCTATAGGAAGGGTTTCGTGAGTAATATCTCCAGAAGACAATGGACGACCATCTATGACTTCTACATGAACATGTTTAGTTTTCTTTACTAAAGATATGCTATGTCTTTTAATAAATTCTTCATCTAAAAAACACGCTGAGGGTCTTGAATCTAACAAGGCAAAGACTTTGTAATGTTTAGGTCCTAAAATAACATTTAATGTAAAACAAGGAGAGGGCTTTGAGGAGAGAATAGGACCTTTACTAGATGTTGTGCAAGGTTCCAGCTGCACGGTCCCTATTGTAGCTGAACAAACTCGTTTTCTGACATATTGTCTTATTTCACAACCATACTCCTCATTTTGTGATTGCGTTGTTTCTTTGGACAATGTTGAGCAGTATGCTTTGGTTCTCCATAATATAAACATAATCCTTCTTGATGACAACGAGTCTTTTCTTGCTCAGTAAGAGGTTTGAAACGTATTGCATCAATTTGCATATTCTCTACTTCCGAATGTATGTGTTGAAGAGGTGTTGGTGTTGCCATTGAATTATAGTAACGTTGAGGTCCACTTGTACGGTTCTCAGATCGAAATTCAAAAAGGTAATTATCGCACTTCACAGCAAAGTCAATTGCTTGACTCAATGTTTGAGGATCAGGTAAGTTGAGCATTAATTTTTTTACCTCATATTGTAATCCGTAGAAAAATTGGCTAATAAATGCAGCATCATCCCACTTGATATCAGTTACAAGTTATCGAAATTATAAAGTGTATAACGTTACTGATCGATTGCCTTGTCGTAAAATACGAATCTTATTGGTTGCAACACGAATTGCATCATGTTCTCCATACATGGATCAAAACTCCACAAAAAAAACCTCTAGATCTTCCAATATTGGATCTCGTCGTTCAAGAAAAGATGAAAACCATGATAGTGCTGAACATGAAAGAAGCGTACCAATGAATCTAACTTGTGATCCTGGAGTTGGATAGCTTTGGGGTTGAAGTTCAATCACAAGTTGCACTTGATTGATAAATCCTCGAAACTTGGATCTGGTGCCATCAAACTTCTAGGGTAGGGCAATTCTTGGTTCTCTAACATTTGAAGGACGTGTTAGGGACATATTCCTTAGAACTTTTTAGAGAGAAGTTTCTAGAAGCTTCTAGAAGGGAAGTCTCTGGAACCTTCTAGAAGAGAAGTTTCTAGAAGCTTCTAGAAAGGAATCCCCTGGAACTTTCTAGAAGCTTCCTACTTAATAGAAGTAACTCAAGAAGTTTCTAGAAGCTTCTAGAAAGGAAGTCTTTGGAACCTTCTAGAAGCTTCCTAGTTAATAGAAGTAGCTCGAGAAGCTTCCTAAGTAGGAGTATATATAGGGATCGAGGCTGAAGAGTTCTTCAGTCTCGACAACACATCTCTTGGAGTTCTAGCTCACCTTTCTGGTATTGTTCTTGTACTCATCTGTTTAATCTAGTTTTGCCACTTCTTCTTGAACTTCTTGTTAGATTTCAAGTCTGTATTTTGTGTCCATGACAGTTTGTCGAGACTACACTAACTTGAGATATCAGAGCTAGTTCTTTCTTAGTAGAGTGTGGATTACCCCTCTACTTGAAGGTATACTAGCATTTTTTTAGAGGTTGCGGATTACCCTCCTCTAAACTGATACTTCTTCTGTTACAATATTGGAGTCTTATTCTTCTTGGAGGGAGTGGATTATCCCTCTTCTTGAAATTCTTAAGGCATTTTATAGGTTGTGGATTACCCTCATATAAACCAATATTGCCTCTTATAGGGTCATTTTTGTCCTTCTTTTAGAATGGCCGGAGGTCAAGACATTAGTATGACAGAAAGTTTGGAGTCTAAGTTAGATGCTATTATGAATGCCCTCGCTACGTTATCACAAAGAACTGCAGAGATTGAAGGAGTGGTGGCAAGGCTTCATAATGATGGAGTATCTGGGATAGCACAATCTAAACTACACCAGCCTCAAATTTTGGCACTTGGAGAAACAACTTTACCTCAGGTTCGACAAGAACCACTAGTTCTACAACATAAGGAGCCTCGAATTAGCCTTCCAGATAAGTTTGATGGAACACGTTCCAAGTTTCGAGGATTCGTCAATCAAATTAGGTTGATAACAGTTTTACAGCCCAAACGATATCCAACAGAGGAGTCACGTGTTGGGCTTGTTGGAACCTTACTTACGGGACAAGCTCTATCATGGTTTGCTCCTTTGTTTGAGAAACGATCATCCATATTAAACAACTTCGAAACCTTTTTGGAAGCATTTGCGGAAGCATTTGGTGAACACGATAAGGTTCGATGGGCTACAACAAAGATCCGGTCGCTACGACAAGGGATGCATTTTACATCAGTCTATGCTTCGGATTTTAGGCAATTAGTATGCGACATCAATTGGGATGAAGAAGCGTTGATGAGTCAATTCTATTGGAGTTTAAGAGATGATGTGAAGGATTTGCTGTTAACTCTTCCTGATCCACGAACGCTCAATGAAGCCATTAGCCAAGATGTGAAGTGTGATAATCACCTATTCCAACGTCGCCAAGACCAACGCTCAAGACAACATACAATTCGCCATGCTCCAACTATGTCGGCAAGTGGTGTGAATTCGCATTCAGAGGTGGAAGACATGCAAATTGATGTGGTACGTATCAAATCTCTTACTATAGAAGAAAAAAAGCGACGTATGGAGGAAAATTTATGCTTGTATTGCGGTGGAGAAGGCCACAAAGTCGGAAACTACCCCAAAAAGCAAAATCGAGGCATAGTCAATACTAGGGGAGTATTTGTTCAAGAAAACGAGGATGCCCAGCCACAGTAGGAACCGTGCGGCTGGACAATGAAATATCCCAACAACAATCAGGTTCCTTTCTTTCTGTCCAACCTGCACTTTGTTTTACAATCCCTCTGGTTATCGGCCCTCAAAAACTGAGAACCTTAGCACTACTAGACTCAGGAGCATCTGCTTGTTTTTTAGATGAAGAATTTGCAAAGCGTCATAAGATTCCTTTAGTACAAAAATCAAAACCTGTTCATGTTGAGGTCATAGATGGGCGACCTTTATTGTCTGGTAGCATCACCCATGAATCAAAACCTATAGAAGTAACGTTTAAAGACCATAGTAGTCATATTATTTTTAATATTATTAGAACCCCATCAAATCCTATTATTCTTGGTCTTTCTTGGTTGGAAAAACATAATCCATTGATAGATTGGAGGTTGCGGAAGATGACTTTTCCCACAAAACCACCCAAAAAAAAACCTAGTAAAAAACCTCGAAAAAAGAAATCCTTATTCATTGGAGCAAGAGCGTTTATAAGATCATCTAAGGAAGGCACTCCATTTGTCATTTATGCGGCTCCAACTACCGAGGAGAAGATCTCAACAGCAAGTATATCGGAGCAATATAAAGATTTTGAAGACGTGTTTCAAAAGAAGAACGCCGACATACTACCGGAACACCGACCATATGATTGTGCCATAGACTTACAAGAAGGAGCACAACCACCTTTTGGCCCAATCTACAATCTATCGCAAACGGAGTTGGCAGAGTTACGAAAGTAAATCGACGAGAATCTAGCCTAGAACTTCATTCGTCATTCAAAATCATCAGCTGGAGCACCCATCTTATTTGTGAAGAACAAAGATGGATCATTACGGATGTGTGTGGACTATCGAGGCCTCAACAAGGTAACAAAGAAAAATCGTTACCCATTACCCTTGATTTCTAGTCTCTTAGAACTTGGACGTGCGAAGATCTTTACAAAAATTGATCTAAGGGGAGCTTATAATCTCGTACGAATCAAGGAAGGAGATGAGTGGAAGACAGCATTCTGTACAAGGTATGGTCATTTCGAATATAATGTCATGCCTTTTGGTCTTACCAATGCTCCAGCGGTTTTCCAACATATGATGAATGACATCTTTCGAGAACACCTCGACGATTTTGTTGTCATCTACTTAGACGATATTCTAATATTCTCTAAAAATGAGGAAGAGCATGAGGAGCATGTTTGTTTGGTCTTGGAGAAACTATGCAAGCGAGGACTATATGCCAAATTAGAAAAGTGTTTATTTCACCAGACGGAGATGGAATTTTTGGGATTCATTGCGACTACAGAAGGTTTGAAGATGGATCCCAAGAAAGTAGAAGCAATCATGTCTTGCGAGGTTCCGAAGACGGTTAGAGACGTACAATGCTTTCTTGGTTTTGCTAACTTCTATCGGATCTTCATCAAGAATTATTCTCAAGTTGTTGCTCCTCTCACTCGATTAACATGCAAGGATAAGTTGGAATGGAGACCTTTGACGGAGAAGGCGTTTCAAGATTTGAAGACAGCATTTACTACAGCTCCAATTTTGGTACATCCAGTCTTTACAAAGGCCTTCTATTTAGAAATTGATGCTTCAGATTTTGCTTTGGGAGCTGTGCTTTCACAAATGAGTGAAGATAAGAAGCTCCATCCAGTTGCATTCTATTCTCGAAAGTTCTCTGCTGCTGAAATTAATTATGAGATCCACGATAAGGAACTTCTTGCTATAGTGGATTCTTTTGAAGAATGGCGTCACTTTCTTGAAGGACCTGCACATCTAGTAACCGTATATACGGATCACAAGAATTTGGAGTATTTCATGACAGCTTGAGTTTTAAATCGGCGTCAAGCTCGGTGGAATATATCGCTATCTAGATTCGATTTTGTTATCACTTATCGACCTGGAAGACAGCAAGGACTATCCGATGCTTTATCAAGGAGATCGTATCTTGCACCAAAGGCTGGAGAAGCAGCGTTTGATCAACAATGTACAACGTTATTGAAGCCAGAGAGATTTCAACTTTGTGCTACTATTATATCATTTGATGCTGACTTCCTAAACCAGGTACGTGCTATGACCATTAAAGATTCAGTAGCCATTGATATCAAGCAACGTACCAATGACGACAAGTTCAAGGTGGAGGGAGATCTTTTATACTTTGAAGAGCGATTGTACATTCCAAAAGGACTAGCACGACTCCGAGTTCTTCAATCTCGCCATGATTTTCCAGCTGCGGGACATTTTGGATTCAACAAGACCTTGGAGCTTATTTTCCGAGATTTTTGGTGGCCCCAAATGTAGAAGGATGTGAAAGATTTTGTCCTCTCTTGTGACATCTGTTCAAGATCTAAGAATCCTCGGCATCGCCCTTATGGACTTCTACAGCCATTGCCAATTCCACGTCGACCATGGTCTTCAATTTCTATGGACTTCATCACGAACTTGCCATCATCAAACTCATTTGACAGCATCTTTGTCGTGGTAGATCGGCTTACGAAGATGGCATACTTTGTTCCTTGTAAGAAGACATCGTCCAGTGAAGTCACAGCAAGACTCTTTCTCGATAATGTGTATCGATATCATGGACTACCAGATGATATCATATCAGATCGAAGTACCCAGTTCGTGTCAAAGTTTTGGAGATCTCTCTTTGGGATATTGAAGGTGGATATCAAGCTTTCTTCAGCTTTTCATCCTCAAACTGATGGCCAAACGGAACGGGTGAACTAAGTCTTGGAGTAGTACTTACGATGCAGCATCAACTATCAGCAAGACGATTGGACTGCATATCTACCGCTAGCCGAGTTTGCATATAACAACATCTTCCATGCGTCGACTCAACAAACACCATTCTTTTCCAACTATGGATATCATCCGAAGCTTGATTTATTGAGTTCGTCAACAAATAACAATCCAGCAGCTGAAGGATTTGCGAAGCAACTATCAGAGCTTCAAACTATATTGAAGCTTCAATTACAATCCGCTCAAGAATCCTATAAGATGTCTGCAGATAGATTTCGGAATCCAACACCCACTTTCAAAGTTGGAGACGAAGCCTGGCTTCTTCGACAAAATATCAAGACCAAGCGACCATGTGATAAGTTGGACTATCGAAGATTGGGACCATTTATCATCCAGAAGCAAATTAATCCAGTAGTATACCGGTTGGAGTTACCTGCTTCTATGAAGGTACATCCAGTCTTTCATGTTTCTCTGTTGGAACCTTATCGAGAGTCATCTTTTTCTGGCAGAGTGCAATGTCCGCCACCTAGTATTGAAATCGAGAACCATGAAGAATATGAGGTTGAAAAGGTATTGGATTCACGGCGAAGGTAGGAAAAGTTAGAATATCTTGTTCATTGGTGCGGCTATGACATTAATGAGCGAACGTGGGAGCCAGCTAAAAATCTTGCGAATGCGCCACAAAAGGTACAGGAGTTTCATCAACGACATCCCGATAAACCTAAATCAATTCGATGATAGCTTCTTTATAAAGCTTGTTCTCCCAACAATATAAGAAAAGGGGAGAGCACCAGCAAAATTCATAGTTGATGTGGTTATTTTCTCCAAGATAGATCGTAGTTTGGTCTTTCGATATGGATAGCCAAGAGATAGATACTATGCCAGTCAGAGTATCGCCACCAAGTAGATCACGAAGGCGACCCCGAGATGAAGCACTACATATACCACGATGACGACGGAGGATACCGAGTGTCAAGCACAAGAACTCGATGAAAAATAATTCAGACAAGTGAGCCTTCACTCAAAGAGAGGTAAATAAACAAATATATATATTGAAAGAGAAACTCGAATGGCTATTGCCAAAAGACAAGAAAACTAGAGACCCTTGAAACTAGACTAGAAGCAAGAAAGGAGTTGACAAGAGTGAAGAAGCCTTCACTCTTGTCTCTATATATACTATCTAACTAGGGGCTACGTGGCGATGTTCTATAGGACCTCCAATATGTGTTGACTTTGTAGGACACATGCCTTGACTTAGAAGGCAAGTTTTTCTATGTGTGGGCCACATAGTTAGCTTGATCTTCAAGCTAACAACATGTGTGGCACATGGCCAACTTGTTGACCACGTTTCTAATCCAAAAAGTCAATTAAAGACACCTATGAAGTCAAAGCAGCGTCTAAGAAGTTTCTAAGAAGCTTTTATATTAAATATTATAGAATCAACTTACTTTTATCTACTTTTACTTACTTCTATCTATTTCTATATGTAATTATTAGCCTACATGATTATGGCCGTGACATTACCCCCCCATTTAGAGACGAGTTCCATGAAGAGCGGTCATCATATGTTGAGGAAATCTATGATGCGACAAATTGTATTCGCCACATACTCTGATCTCTGTTCTCTTCGAAGATGATTGATAGGGCCTCTCAACCATCGGTAGTGTCCCATACCAGGGCGGGAAGACCACCCAGTTATTTGATCATTGTTGAGGCCTTCGTAACTTCCTTCGAATAGAATATTCAGAACACCATCAAGAGTTGTTCCTACCTCTAGCAAAATCACCAAACATCGGGAGTCCCTTCCCAAATCGTGATACCAAACGCGTTGTATCTCACCATCTATTCGAGGAAGAACATGTCGTTCTTGAAGATCTTCATCTCGATTGCGTCGTCTTGAAGGTTGTGACAATCGTAATGTCTCGTCCGGCAGGTCAGCAAACGAAGGTTCTTGAGTTGAATCCGTTGGTTGTTGGCTCTCCATCTAATAAGCGTTACAAATGCAAAGAAGTTACAAACAAGGATAGAAAATTGAATGTTATCTTGCCTCAATCTTGTCTCTTTTATAAGAGAGATTTTCATCTTGGTTTTGATGGATGTCGTTGATGAAAAACTTTGACTTTAGCTGATGCATTTGCTAGATTCCTGGATGGCTCCCATGTGCGTTCACTAATATCATATCCGCGCCAATGAACAAGATATTCCAGCTTATTTCGGCGCCGCCTTGAGTCTAATATCTCTTCCACCTCAAATTCTTCATTATTATCTACTTCTATAGGAGGCGGTGGCATTTGTCTTCTTCCTTGTATATCCATTGTCTTATATGGTTCAAGAAGAGATACGTGGAATATAGGATGGATCTTCATTGACTCCGGTAGATGTAACCGATATGCAACTGGGTTGATTTGTTCAGAAATAAAAAAGGGGCCAAGCCTACGATAGTCCAACTTGACACAAGGTCGAGTAGTCTTGATATTGCGACGAAGTAGCCATACCTTATCACCCACGTTGAGTTATGGTTGCTCCTTACAATAAAAATTGAGTTTATCTTTTATCGTTCTTGAGCTTCCTTCAATTGCGTCTTCATTATTGCATGTAACTCTAACAACCGATTTGCCATATCTTCTGCTGCAGGATTATCAACTTTTGAAAAATCAAAATTATCAAGTTGTGGATGATAGCCATAATTGACAAAGAAAGGTGTTTGTTGTGTGGAAGAATGTACCATATTATTATAAGTAAACTCTGTCAATGGCAGAAGGGTTGTCCAATCATCTTGTTGGTAGTTGATAGTACACCTTAAATATTGCTCCAAGACTTAGTTTATGCGCTCTGTTTGTCCATCAGTTTGAGGATGGAAAGCCCAAGATAGCTTTATGTCCACTTTTAAAATCTTGAAAAGGGTCCTCCAAAATCTTGACACAAATTGAGTTCCTCTATCTGATATGATATCTTTAGATAATCCATGATAGCGATAGATATTATCAATGAAAAGCTTAGCTGTTTCTTCACCTGTGATAGATTTTGTACATGGCACAAAATGTGCCATCTTAGTGAAACGATCTACTATCACAAATATAGAATCATAAGATCTTGAGCTTGGAAGATCTGTGATGAAATCCATAGAAACAGAAGACCATAGTTGTTCTGGTATAGGTAATGGCTGAAGAAGTCCGTAAGGTCGATGACGAGGAATTTTTGATCTTGAACAAATATCACATGATTGTACAAAGTCTTTGACTGACTTCCACATTTGTGGCCACCAAAAATCTCTTGATATGAGTTCCAAAGTCTTATTATATCCAAAGTGCCCTGCTGCTGGAAAGTCATGACGTGCTTGAAGAACACGTAAACGTGCTTCTCCTTCTGGAACATATAGGCATCCTTCAAAATATAATAGATTATTCTTGAACCCGAACTTAGAAGGATCATGAGACTTGGAAGAATTATTCTCGATATCATAAACAAGAGGGCCTAAGGACATACTCGACAGGATTTGCTTGAGAAAAGTTGAATCAACAGTCAATGTTGATTTCATTGCTCGGAGATGAAATTGCTCTGGTTTCAAGAGAACTGTTCTTTGTTGCTCAAAAGCTGCATCTCCTTCTTTTGGTGCAAAATAAGAACGTCTAGATAGGACATCGGACAAACCTTGTTGTTTTCCTGGCCGATAAGTGATAATGAACTCGAATCTTGATAAAGACATACTCCAACGAGCTTGACGACGATTCAACACGCGTGCTGACATGAAATACTCGAGGTTCTTGTGATCTGTATACACAGTGACTGGACTAGAAGCGCTTTCTAGATAATGATGCCATTCTTGAAAGGAATCCACGATCGCAAGAAGTTCTTTATCGTGGATCTCATAATTGATCTCAGCTACTGAGAATTTTCTTGAATGAAAAGCTATCGGATGAAGTTTGTCATCTATTCCCATTTGTGATAAAACTACACCTAAGGCAAAATCTGATGCATCTATTTCCATAAAAAATGCCTTAGAAAAGTCAACACGATATAAGACTGGTGCAGAGACAAACGATGTCTTCAAGGCTTCAAATGCTGCTTTCGCTTCTTGATTCCATTGAAATTTATCTTTACTAGTCAAGCGTGTAAGTGGAGCTGCGACTCGTGAAAAATCTTTGATGAAGATCCGATAGTAATTGGCAAATCTCAAGAAACATTGGACATCTCTTACTGTCCTTGGAATCTTCCAATCCACGATTGTTTGGACTTTCTTAGAATCCATCATGAGACCATCATTTGAAATGATGTATCCTAAAAAGTCAACTTGAGTAGTGTGAAATACACACTTTTCCATCTTGGCGTACAATCCTGCATCTCTGAGTTTTTGTAATACTTGACGAACATGTATTTCATGTTCTTCAACATTCTTAGAATAAATCAGGATATCGTCTAGGTAGCAGACGACAAAATTATCTAAGAATTCACGAAATACATCATTCATGAGATGTTGAAAAGCAGCTGGTGCATTTGTGAGTCCAAAGGGCATGACATTATATTCGAAATGTCCATACCTGGTTCGAAACGCAGTGTTCCATTCATCTCCTTCTTTGATCCGTATTAGATTATATGCTCCTCTTAGATCTATTTTTGTATAGATCTTAGCTTGATTCAACTGGTCAAGGAGTCCTGATATCAAAGGTAATGGATACCTGTTCTTGATTGTGATCTTGTTGAGTCCTCGATAATCAACACACATTCGTAAAGATCCATCTTTTTTCTTTACGAATAGAATTGGAGCTCTTGCTGGAGATTTTGAATGGCGTATGAAATTCTTCGCTAAATTCTCGTCAATATATGTCTTGAGTTCAGCCATCTCATCTTGCGATAAACTGTAAATTGGTCCAAATGGTGGCTGAGTTCCTTCCTTGAGGTCGATTGAACAATCATATGGACGATGCTCAGGAAGAATATCTGCATTCTTTTTCTCAAAAACATCTTGATACTCTTGATATTGACTTGGAATGCCACTTGAAGTCTTTACGTTTTCAGAAATAGGTGCAGCATAAATAGCAAAAGTTGATCCTTCTTTTGCTACGTGTATAAATGCTTTTGCACCTATCAGTACGAGTTTTACTATACTAGACTTATAATTCTTTACATGGTTAGAAGAACTATTAATAACGCTTTGGGAAAAGTCAAGTTTATGCGAATTCCAATCTATTCGAGGATTATATTTTTTTAGCCAAGATAAACCTAAAATAACTGGATTAGACGGGGATTTAATTATGTTAAAAGCTATGTAGCTATCATGACCGTCTATTGTTACTTTTATAGGATGAGTTTCATGAGTGACATCTCCAGAAGACAAGGGACGACCATCTATGACTTCTACATGTACTGGTTTAGGTTTTTGTAAAAAAAGTATTTTACGACTTTTAACAAATTATTCATCTAAAAAACATGCTGAGGCACCTGAATCTAATAAAGTAGAGGCTTTGTAATTCTTAGGTCCTAAATATAAGTCTATTATAAAACAAGGAGAGGGTTCTGAGGAGAGGATAGGACCTTCATTAGGAATTGTACAAGGTTCCAGCTGCACGGTCCCTATTGTAGCTGGACGAATCCGTTTTCCGACATCTTGTTTTCTTTGACAGCATACCCTTCATTTTATAGTTGCGTCGCTTCTTTGGACAATGTTGAGCAGTGTGCTTAGGTTCTCCGCAATATAAACATAATCCTTCTTGACGACTACGAATCTTTTCTTGCTCAGTTAGGGGTTTAAAACGTACCGCGTCAATTTGCATGTCTTCTACTTCTGAATGTACGTTTGGCAAAGATGTTGATGTTGCCATTGAGTAATAACGTTGAGGTTCCCGTGAATGATTCTCAGATCGAAATTCGAAAAGTTGATTATCACATTTTACCGCAAAATCGATTGCTTGACTCAAAGTTTGAGGATCAGGTAAGTTGAGCATCAATTTCTTTACTTCATATTGCAATCCATAAAGAAATTGACTGATGAGTGCAGCATCATCCCACTTGATGTCAATTGTAAGTTGTCGAAATTATGAAGCATACACTGTTACTGAGCGATTTCCTTGTCGTAGAATTCGGATCTTATTTGTTGCAACACGAGTTGCATCGTGTGCACCATACATAGATCGAAATTCCGCCAAAAAAGCTTCCAAATTGTCCAATATTGGATTTCGTTGTTCAAGAAAAGATGAAAACCACGATAATGCAGAACCAGAAAGTAGAGTGCCAATAAACCTGACTTGTGATCCTGGAGTTGGATAGCTTTGCGGTTGAAGTTCAATTGCCAATTGTACTTGATTGATGAACCCTCGAAACTTAGATCTCGTACCATCAAATTTCTCAGGTAAGGCGATTCTTGGTTCTCTTACAGGGTGTTGTACAATTGGAGAAGGAACGTGATTTGTTGTAGATGTTGAAGCGGCTCCGATCATCTCTATATCCCCACTTTCTGCTATTCTTGTTCTTTCCTGTGTTGGTTAATTGAGTTGATGCATCGCAAGCATTAACTCCCTCATTTGCTCTTGCATTTGTGCCATTGCACTCTTCATTTCAACAAGCTCTGCCATAATGACACTAAGAAGAAAAATTTGTTTGATACTGCTCAAGACAAAAGAAAAGAAAGACTTGATAACAAAGAAGATACTAAGAACAATATCAGTTTAGAAGTGGTAATCCGCAAACTTCTAATACGCTTATGTCTTGTCAAGAGAAAGGGGTAATCCACTCTCATTCAAGAAAAACAAAGCTCTGATATTGTAAGTGTACTCTTGTCAATCTGTCAAGGACAAGAACTCGATGAAAAAACAATTCAGACAAGTGAGCCTTCACTCAAAGAGAGGTAAATAAACAAATATATATATTGAAAGAGAAACTGGAATGGCTATTGCCAAAAGACAAGAAAACTAGAGACCTTTGAAACTAGACTAGAAGCAAGAAAGGAGTTGACAAGAGTGAAGAAGCCTTCACTCTTGTCTCTATATATACTATCTAATTAGGAGCTACGTGGCGATGTTCTATAGGACCTCCAATATGTGTTGACTTTGTAAGACACATGCCTTGACTTAGAAGGCAAGTTTTTCTACGTGTGGGCCACATAGTTAGCTTGATCTTCAAGCTAACAACATGTGTGGCACATGGCCAACTTGTTGACCACGTTTCTAATCCAAAAAGTCAATTAAAGACACCTATGAAGTCAAAGCAGCGTCTAGGAAGTTTCTAGGAAGCTTCTATATTAAATATTATAGGATTAACTTACTTTTATCTACTTTTACTTACTTCTACCTATTTCTATATGTAATTATTAGCTTACATGATTATGGCCGTAACACCGAGTAACCGATCACTGGTGATCGTATTTGAGATCGAGCCTGCTTACGATGGTCAACCTGAAGGCTTGTTTGTAGGACAATTTCACAATGAGGACATAGAAGTTCATGCTTGGTCAGAAGTCGTAGGCGTGGGCCACTACCGTTGGCTTCAAGGGTCGATGAACCACTTGCCTCGTGAACAACAGTTGGAGTTCATAGAAGAAGTTATGCGACAGATCTTCATTTTCTTGCGTTGGTACTAATCAACAACATTGCTTCTCAGAGACCTCGAAGCTAAAGGAGGGGGTGATGTTAGGGACATATTCCTTAGAACTTTTTAGAGAGAAGTTTCTAGAAGCTTCTAGAAGGGAAGTCTCTGGAACCTTCTACAAGAGAAGTTTCTAGAATCTTCTAGAAAGGAATCCCCTGGAACTTTTTAGAAGCTTTCTAGTTAATAGAAGTAACTCGAGAAGTTTCTAGAACCTTTTAGAAAAGAAGCCTCTGGAACCTTCTAGAAGCTTCCTAGTTAATAGAAGTAGCTCGAGAAGCTTCCTAAGTAGGAGCATATATAGGGATCAAGGCTGAAGAGTTCTTCAGTCTCGACAACACATCTCTTCGAGTTTTAGCTCACCTTTCTGGTATTGTTCTTGTACTCATCTATTTAATCTAGTTCTGCCACTTCTTCTTGAACTTCTTGTTAGATTTCAAGTCTGTATTTTGTGTCCATGACAGGACGTTCCACCATAGTAGAAAGGACATGATTTGGTATAGATGTTGAAGCAGCTCCAACCATTTCTATATCTTCATTTCCTACCAATCTTGTTGCTCCTTGTGGTGGTAAATTGAGTTGATGCATCGCAAGCATTAACTCCCTCAATTGCTCTTGTATTTATGCCATTGCACTCTTCATTTCAAGAAGTTCTGCCATGATAATACTTAGAAGAGAGAAGATGTCTAATATCGCTCAAGACCAATAGAAGAGAGGACTTGAGAACAAAGAAAATACTAAGGACAATATCAGTTTAGAAGAGGGTAATCCGCAACTTCTAATATGCTTATATCTTATCAAGAAAAAATGGGTAATCCACTCTTAATCAAGATTAGACAAAGCTCTGATATTGTAGGTGTATTCTTGTCAATCTGTCAAGGACAAGAACTCGATGAAAAAATAATTCAGACAAGTCAGCCTTCACTCAAAGAGAGGTAACAAAATATATATAAACAAGTATATATATATATATATATATATATATATATATATATAATGAAAAACTGGAATGGCTATTGCCAAAAGACAAGAAAAATAGAGATCCTTGAAACTAGACTAGAAGCAAGAAAGGAGTTGACAAGAGTGAAGAAGCCTTCATTCGTATCTTTATATATACTATCTAACTAGGGACTACGTGGCGACGTTCTATAGAACTTCCAATATGTGTTGACTTTGTAGCACACATGCCTTGACTTACAAGGCAAGTTTTTCTATGTGTGGGCCACATAGTTAGCTTGATCTTCAAGCTAACAACATGTGTGGCACATGGCCAACTTGTTGACCACGTTTCTAATCCAAAAAGTCAATTAAAGATACCTATGAAGTCAAAACAGCATCTATGAAGCTTCTAGGAAGTTTCTATATTAAATATTATAGAATTAACTTACTTTTACCTACTTTTACTTACTTCTACTTATTTGTATATGTAATTATTAGCTTACATGATTATGTCCGTGACAATAATAGTAGATTATATCGAAATTTTTTTTTCTTTGAGATTCATATCCTTGACATCTATTTTATAAAATAGCTTGTTTTTCAATGCGATGGTTAATGTTATTTATTTTTTATATTATTATTATTATTATTATTATTCTGTGTGCCTTACATTTTAAGAATTCATTTATATCTTGTAATAAACAAAATCTGCATTAAAAATATAATCACTTTCTTTTTACTCATTGTTTCATTTGCACGTAAACATGCATTTTGCTTCATTTTCCTTAATAATGAATATGCTATACAAATTTCGTGAAAAGTTTTTGAGAATCTGTTTTAGAAACAGTAAATTCATATCTATGGCTCAATCCAACACGTCAACCCATTTGTCTTCTCAAGATGCTAAAAGGCCAATTCACGTGGGACCTAAAACCAGGCCACGCATGGTTGCAAGCTGTCCCTAGTGTACAGGAGCGACCCTTCCAGTAATAGTCCATGCCATCTCACCCTCTGGGCATCTCTACGATCTCTCAGGTCTGGGATCAGGTTCGGAATTGACGTCAATGGAGGGATCTGGGACGTCGGATCGTCATGTGCGATCAGCGGCTGGGAGGATATATAAATATGCGAATGCATCCACTTAAAGAACCCGCAGTGGTTCAGTATCTACTTCATCGTCGTCTCTTTGCAAATTCTAAGCTCCCGCTTCTTCCTCATCATCATCATCACCATCACCATGTCTGGCTGTGGAAACTCCGCATGCTGCTGCGGCAGCGACTGCCAGTGCAGTCCCGGCAACTGCAGGTGAGTGTTGATAAATTGGTTCTTGACTTGTCATGACGTTGTCTGTAAAAATTGCGCGAGTTAATTTTGTCGCTATGATCGTGGCGTGGGGTTAGAGTGTGTGTTAGAGAGAGTTGGTTTAACTTAACGGACGATTGTAGGTTGCCCTGAGTGATGTTGTGTTGTTGCTGAACAATGCTGGACGTTGGAGTTATATGTTTTTGTATAACTGAAGGAGTTCACAATCCAGGACTCAGTTTATGAGTCGTTCCCGGTGACGTCCTCGCATGATTGGGAAAATAGCTTACATAGTCGTTGGTTTACTTTTCGTCGTAGCTAAGAGCTCCTTGATGTCAAGCTACTGAAACTCAGCATGTTCTTTGTGTTGTTAGTACGATTTAATCGACGCGTCTCCTGCGATTAGGCCAAGAATTGCTGGTGTATTCGTGCTTGTGCTAGTGTCTGTCGATTCAGTTGCAGGTGTTTGTTTGGGCTGAGGAGTTCTTTACTTTGGAAAGAGAACGATGGCTCTAGTATGTGTTTTGAGCACGTCCAAAATAGTTCAGTCGGGTAGGATGGAGGTTCTGTCATTTTGATTGTCACAGGTGAATTACTATTACGCATCGAAAGGTGCTGGTTCCTTTGACTACATGCCATCGACGCTGTAGTTTTAACCGTCATGAAGTTTTTCACAAAGTATCAGATTTTTTGACTTGGACGTACTACTGACTTTCAGGTGCAGGACCATGGATGCGCCGAACTTCGGTGATCTCCGCAAGTGAGTATTGGCGTGTTTTTGTATTAAATTTAGTTAAATTTGTGTTGCGCTGAAATAATAACTTGATTTTGAAGATATTTCTATCATTTTTGTTAATGTATATATTTTTGTTGTTATTTATTATAGTTCATAAATCGTAATTAGTTACAGTGTATTGTGCTGGTGTTCTATTACATTTCTAGTCTAAATCTTGAGGATTGGCAGCTACAACGCGGCGTACAACTGGACTATCAACAGCAAGAATTTTTACTAGTGCCACAAGTGAATTCTGTTCAGAGTCTTATTTTCCTCACAGAAGAGATGTGAAGATGAATATTCTTGATTTTCACTCTTTGGGGCAGATAACGTGGTTTTCAGTTGTATTTGATGTGTGTGCATCATCTCTGGCTTAAGCAGAAGATGTCTTCAATAAGACGTGAATTTGTGTGATTTTAAAAATAAACTTGTTGATCTCTGCCGGAATCTTTTGTGTTTGACTTGGCTTTTCCTCTGACACTTCTTGTCTTTTACTTAGTCTTCTTTTTGCCGTATTGTTAAACCTTGATATTTTCTATTAGTTGTATTGATCCCACGTTCATCTTGTGCGGTGGTTGCATACCATTTCGTTTGGTTAAAATCAAGGAATACTTTTAAAAACTAAATTTTGACGGTCATCTGGAGGAATCATCATTGGTCCGATACTTGATTTTTAGAAGCACTTTCTTCTTATGATTTCAGAACATGATTAATTCTTCTTCAATCATCATCTACTTGCTTTGCTTCATCATTCAGTATCTCGTCAATCATACCACTTGAATTTTGATCATACATTTACTTGTATTGTTTTTCTTCGTTTGACTTTACAATGCATATTGCTTGTTTGAACCTCATTGATATCAAAATACTATGAGGTCTAGATAAAAAAAAGAAATAGGAAATCAAATATAATTTTACCATTTCAAACTGCAAATGTCTACAATCGTTTTTTAAGAAATACTTACAAAAAGATTTTTAGAATTGTGTTTTTATTTTAGCTTTAGATCTTCAATGTTTAATAAATCTAAAAAAACACCAATTTCAATTGAAAAAAGAAATTAGAAAACCTTAATAATTAATATGATTACATTGTTAAGGCTATATTATGCATAAAACTACAAGCACTACTTTCAATTACATAAATAAAAATATTACTTTAAAACTATAAGTATTATTATACCTACTTCCAATGATTTTTTTAAAATATTACAAATTTTAACGTTACAAAGGCATATTATAAATAAAAGGTCATTCAAATATTCAAAAATTAAAATATTTTATATTTATATTTAAAATTTTATAATACACCAAGAGAAAAAAGAATGAAAAATTGATTGTGGCCAGAATAGGATTGTTTCAATATATAACAATTTGATATGTAATATTTTTCAATTTTATTTTTATTTTAGTAAGAACAAAGTAACATTCATATTACAATATCTAAAAAGCTTAGATTTTAATTTCAAAAAACCAATACAAAGTTCTTAAAAATTACAATAATAAAAAAATTTAATAATGAAAATATATTTAGAACTTTATACTACATACTACTATATGAACTATATCAATAATAAAATTGTAAATAATTTGATCTAATCATGTAATTAAAAAGAAAATCTTTAGATGAGAAATATATAAAATTTTATAGAAAAAAGTACAAAAATTCTTTAATAGATACAAATATATATATATATATATATATATATATACATATACATAGAAAAAATAAATTTAAAGAAAGTACTTTTTTATCTAAATATAAATCACAAACATATATTTTTTTAAAAATATTATAAAATTAATTAATTATAATATAAAAAATTAAAATCGTCTAAAATATTGTATGCTACTACTATATCTTACATCCAAGTGGATGATTAGATTTTACAATTTGAAGGTTTAGCAATTATAAAAAGTTTAAAACAAGATGTAAGATATAGTGGTAGCATAAGGCCTATATTTGATGGTTGTGATTTAGAGTTGTGTAATTGCAAGGTCTCTATTATAAAAAAAAATTAATTACTTTAAAACTACTATTTTATTCTATTCTTATTATTTTTTAAATAATGGTATAGAATAATAAAATTATTTTTATTATTTTTAAAGAAGTTAAACAATTTTAAAATTAGACTAGATCACAAGAAAGATATTGACAAAATATCATGGACATCATTATTAATATTAGTGAATAGGAGGATAAGAAGAGTTAGGTAGAATTATAAGTAAGTAAAGTTCATAACATCTTATAGAAAAGTTTCTTAGAAGCTTTAAAAATGTAGATTTAAATTTACAAGTATTTGTAAATAATTGGTAAGTTAAAAATTTGGTCATATGTTGTACATGTTGGCTTCTTGTGGTACAAATTGGCCATGTGATGCACTTGTGAGGAACTTGCCTTATAATATTTATTTAAATTTATTACTAAAAATATAAAATTAAAATTATTTAGAAAATAATTATATATAATATTATCTATTTTGATAGTTAATGTTGGTGTAGATGATATTTTTTATATGTACAATTAACATGAAATATTATCTATATTCAAAAGAATAAAATTCAGAATTTAATTATTATAAGATATAACAAAAATTACAAGATATAAGTTTTAAAGCATTTGTAATAAATAAAAAATCATCAATAAGAATTAATGATTTTTTTTTTGAAAAAATAAAATTAATCTTTGAAAAAAATAAAATTTTGATTTGGATATTTTCTAATGTAAAATAAAATATAATAAAAAAAAATGATCAAGAAAACTTATAAAGTTAGAAAATATGGTTATAATAATTTTATTTTTGCAAAAATATTACGATTAATTATTTTTTAGATAAAATATAAGTTTCTTCGAGATAATAATATTTTTTTAATTCTTTTAATGCCAAATACTGATTAAATTACTATATTTTATTTGAAATCAATTTTTTTCTTCAAATTATATGCAATAAAAAATAAAAAAATATTAAAAGTTATATTCCAATACTGTAAAAAAAGTTTTAAACATAAGTAAATTTTAGTCTTTTAAAATATAAAAAATAAATATAAAAACATTAAATTTTAATATTTTAAGAATCAAAATTGTATAACTTCACAATAATGAAATATTTAACCTGATTTTTTCTTTCAATATATAAATTAGAATTAAATTAAAATGTATATTTTTAGGATTTAGAGTTAATTTCTTTAAAATATGAATATAAATATATGTATATAAATATATATATATATATATATATATATATATATAGACAAGATGATATGATGAAATTTTTATAATAATATTTAAACATTAAATATTAAATTCTAAATTTATTTTTATAGATCATAATATTTTTGACTAAAATGATTTCTATTTACAAAATAAATTTTAAATACACGTATGTATTTCAACATCAAAAAAAAAATTAAACAATTTCCGTAATAATTTCATAATTATTCTAATTTATTCAAAAATTCAGTTTATAAATTATAAACATATAAATTATAGAAATTATTCAAAAATGAAATATTAAACGACAATAGATTTATATAAAAAATTAATAAATACACATGCGGCATAACAATTGAATGTTTATTTTAGTAGTAAAAAAATAATTTAATATTAGTGATTAATTTTTATTTCTTAGAAAATTTGATTCTTCATAAAATTTCAAATATTATCATTTTTTATATAATTTTTTAATCTTTTATATAGGATTTATAAGTAGCTCTAGACTTTGTCAATTTTTTATTTTAAATATTAATATTTGATCTTAAAATTTACCAAGAGTTAAGAATTTTAATTGTAATATTTTTAAACATAAAACTATAAGGATTTAAATCTTAGACAAAGAAACAACATCCAACTTAGTCAAGGATGGTATATTACCCTCATAGTTTGCTTGTATAGTTGATTGAAGATGCAACCTTAGATGATAAGATTAAGATAATTAAATTAACATAATTTTTCTTTTCTTTTGTTTTTTTTTAAAAAAAAAAAAGAAAAGAAGTACCATTTGAAGTCAAGATTCAAATAAGCTTAAGTTTATTGAAAGGCAATAAATGACAAGATTGTAGCACTTAATTTTGTAGAAAAGAATCAGTTGCCTTGCTAAATTATAGCATCAATTTTGAAGGATGATATTTAGAAAAAATTTTAGAAGTGAGTCGTAAAATATATATATATGTATATATATATCTTTAAGTCTTCTTTTTAACAAAACTATTTAGATTCATTTTGGAGTATCTTTGCAAAAGAGTATTTTATTTTATAAAGATGGATGCAACAATATGTTTAGAGGTGCGAAATCCCTTTAGTAAGTTGCTATAGATGAATTCAAGATGAAAGGTTAAAAATAATGCAGATGTATAATTTGGATGCATAAATAAAATTAATATATGATTTTTTTTTATATAAATGTGATAGTTGAATAATTTTTTTAATTTGAATGTGATATATTTTTTTGACAAATTAATGAGAATAAATCTATTGAATGGATTATGTTGAATGTTGGCTAAAGAGATGTGTGAAACTTAAATAATTAGTAAAATAATAATAAAAGTTGGAATTTAAATACATATTAATTAATTTTAAGATAATATTAATTTGTGTGTGGAATTTCAAGACATAAAATTGAGTGCACTTTATTCTTCTAAAAAAGAACTTAATAATTCAAGCCTAAAATTATTTAGAAGATCTATGTTGTGTTGTGTAAAAATCAACCTAGAAATGCACTAAGCATCTTATCAAGGAAGGATTTGATCTAACCTTGAGGTTAGATTTACAATCCAAATATGGCATAGAAGGTGTTTAGAAACACCTTTTTGATAATCTTGAATAACCTTGATAAGCTTCAATTTATGCTAAGTACACCTTATAAATTTTAAAAGAGTTCTAAAAAATCTGAAGTTACTCTAATACATTTGAAATAAGCCTTAAACAATTTTAAAAATCATCTTTAAATTGTATAGATATTCTAGTCAATCAAAACAAATTCTAATTAATTATAAATAAATATTAAAGAAAATTTATAGGAATCCTAAAATAATCATGAAGAAATATTTAAATTAATCCTAATATGCTCTAACAAACTTTAAAGAAATTATAAGTAAATCCTAATCAAATATTAAATCCAAAAAAATATTAATCACATTCTAATAAAATCATAAATAAATCCTATAAGAATCTAATAAAATCTTTAAAAATTATAAATTAATTCTATAGTAGATTTAAACTCTTAATACTTATTAATTTAAATAAATTTCATAATTTATAATTTTTTATACATTTTAATCTGATAATTGATAACAAGAACATAATATTTAAGTAAAAAAATATTTATAGATTTAGAAAAAATGCTCTTAATCTACTTATGTATTGGAAATCTTTTTTCTTTAACCTTAATATTAATCTTTCAGTATCAATAGCATCAATTACACCATTTATTTATTCTAATAGTTTGCATAGATATTAGAAATTAATTTAATTATTAGTTAAAAATAAATTAATTTTAATCTAACTTACAAATTCTTCAAAATCATAAAATTCTCATTGATCTTTAAAATCAATTTTCCTTAAATAATTGTTTGATTAAAAAAAATTTCATAATCCATATCTATTAAAACTATGTTGACAAACTCAATTTTTTTTCTTACAGATCTATTAAAAGAATTATAAAATTTATTATAACGTAATCTCTTTTTTATTCTACAAAAAAACAAAATCATCTAAAACAAATGTGACTTTGCAAAGCTTTTATAAGTAGCCGTGGGTACTTTACATCTTCACATCAATATCTATTTAAGTCCTTTAAAACTAATGTTTAAAATAATCCTATTTAATTAGCTCTTGAATTCTTTTATTTGATTATTATTAAAACTTCAAATTTATTATAGATATACAATTTTTTGCCTCAAGGTTTTATAAAAATTCAATTTACAATTGGTCGTCTTTGGATATTAATTTAAGATTTCCAATCAAACATTCTTGCTAAAAGCTACTTATTAAATTTTTTGAAAGATACATATATTGTAATTTTTAATAAATTATTATATTTTATCTTATTTATGATCCTACAAAGTAAGTAGAAGCCATTTTTATAAAAATATATCATAAATACTAAATTAATTTTTATTATTTTCCTTACTTTTATTTAAATTTTATAAAATTATTATGTACAATATTTTCAATCATTTTCTTTCATAATATAATATTTCATTTTTTATTTCACTTATTAGTTGTATTATAGTATATTAACAAAGCAATATGCAAATGAATGTTCCATGTCCAAGGTTAAAGACAAAATCCTTAATTAAGGCCATATTTGAACTATTAGGTTCTATCTAATAATGTTGTTGTGTTATGTGAATTTTTTTTTGAGAATGTAATGGATATTTGATGGTAGAAGGATTTTATCTTATCCTCAAGTTAAATTAAAATAAAAAATAAATAATATATTACATGTTTAAAATTTCTTGATAAACTTAAATAATCTAAATATATTTATTTCAGTCTATCAATTAGGATTTATCTCACTCTATTCAAATTTGATTGAATAAATCCTAATTAAATTGTAAATAAATCACAGCTAGTTTTAATAAATAATTAAAAAAAATTAAGACATATCCTAACAAATATAATCCTAACAAATCCTAAGAAAACACCAAAAAAAAATTCAAACCTCAATTAGTTTTATACTAACTATTGATCTTAATTCAAATTTCTTTCACATCTCAACTTACTAGTTAAAAACAAGCTTACAAAGTTTTAAGATAATCTAACATACAAATTGAGAGGAATAATTCAAAATCCATATAGATGTTAATTGTCTTTCTTCTTCATTCTTATTGTAAATCTTCTATCTCACTCATAAATAATGCACTTATTTTCAAAAATAAATTTTAACTATTAACATTTAAAAGATTTTTTAAAATCCAATTGGCATATTTCTTGAAATCTAAGAAAATTTTACAAACCTTTAAAGTTAAATTTTTAAGACCCTAATTTACTTAAATCTCAATTTTTTTTTATCTAATTATTCAATTAAGCTCTAACTTATAATCTATATTTTATAAAATTATATTGAAATATCTAAAAAGATTATCTTCAAATCTACTATACAACTTAAAAAATTCACCAAAACATAACTAATTTTTATACAATATAAAATAGAATCATCAAAATCAACCTAAACTTTTCAAAGCTCTCACTAAGTCAATATGCACTTAATTCCCTCAAAACCAAATCTTATAAAATCTCTATCAATTTTTTCTCCAAAATCCATATTTTTATCAACAAAAAATGTTTCATTTAGTGTCTGCATACAATTTTGTGACCCAAGGTCTAATTTCAATCTTAATTTATAACAAGCCCCTCTATGGATATTAATCTAAGATTTATCTAAATAATTTTTATTGGTTTTTTTTCTTTATTTTTATCTAAATATTCTAATAATATAATTTTTTCTTATTTACATTCTTTTATCTTATTTATAAATCTATATAAGAAGTAGAAGCTCTTTTTATAAAAAATAACATTAACACTTATTAGTTTTACTACCTTCATAACTATTATTTATATTTTAAAGATAATTTGGTAATATATTTTAAATTAAGCTCTTCTATAATGTTATATATATATATATATATATATATATATATTTTTCATCCAATGATTGTATTATAATAATATAATATAATCTATAATAATTTTTTTAAGTTTAAGATTGCCAAAATAATTTTCAATATTATTCATCATAGAGGCATTTGTAGGTAAATATTGTGAATTTGATAATGAGCAAAATTAGGGTGATCAAGCATGGAAGAAAAAAGTAAAGGAAAAAATGAATAAAGAAGAAGAGTCAATTGCATAAGATATAAAAAGTGTTCCTTGTAAAAAGAAAACTTCAATAAGTTGTATTACTAGAAAAGCAAAGGGAGATGCTGAAGTAGATAGAAAGTGAGGTTGTTGCAAACAACCAAAGACATTCCTATGCCAAGGCTATTTGCCAATTTTCTCATTTTTTTAGGAGGACATTAGAAATCAACTACTAAAGAACACTTTATATTTAAAATTTATCTTTAAAATTTGTTGAAAATATGCTACATAAATGAGTGTAATAAAATCAATACTTCAAGAAGATAAGTTGCAACATAAAACTTGTCATGGATATACATAGGTACTTTAATAAATACTTATATGATTAGGTAGAAGTAGATAAAAGTACGTTAATTTCATAATACCTTCTAAAAGAAGCTTTTTAAAAGCTTTATAGATGCTTTTTTGACTTTATATATGTTTGTAGTTGATTGATAGGTTAGAAACTTGATCAACAAGTTAATTATGTATTGGTAGCTTGTGGAATAAGTTAATTATGTTGTACATATATAGAAAACTTGCCTTGAAAGTTAAAATACGTGTCTTGCAAAGTCAACACGTTTTAGAGGTCCTATAGGACATCGCCACATAGTTCCTAATTAAGAATATATGTGGAGACAAGAATGAAGCCTTCTTTACTCTTGTCAACACCTTTCTAATCTTTAGACTTCTTTTTAGACTTTCAAGTCTTCTTGTTTTTGGTAATAGCCATTCTAGTTTAATAATATATCATCTTTGAGTGACTTTCAAGTTCTTTTTAGTGTCACAAGAATGTTTTGAAGATCTCTTTCCTCAAGATTCATATCTTTGACAGTTTGATAAGAGTGCTAACTTACTGTTTCTATCTTGTTTCAGAAGTGAGTGGTTTACCCTACTTTTATTGTTGTCTTTTGAAGGTTGAGTAGTGCTTACATTCAAACAAAAAATATTTTTTTTTAACACTGATCTTTTTCTTAAAGAGAGTGGATTACTCCTCTTTGTAGAAATTTTCATTTGATATTAAAGATTGTAGATTATCTTCCTTTAATTTGACTTTTTGAATTTGTATGAATTGTCTATGGAAAGAAATATTATGGATGCTACTCTCAGTAGAAGTGAAAAAAGATTTGCATCTATGCCTATAGAAGAAGTACTATGCCTACGTCCATAGAAGAAGTTCAAAGTCTGCAGCAAGAAGTTGTGCAGTTGAAAGAAGCAAGTAGTTTGACCTCGCAACCAAATCCAAGGAGTCTTGCTTCTACAAGTATGACGTGGATAAGGATTAGTATGCCTGAGAAGTTTGATGGAACAAGATCAAAATTTTGAGGATTTCTTCAATAAGTCAAGCTCTAACTAAGATTGCATCATTTCCAATATCCGGATGGGTTTACTCAAGTTGGATTTATAGGCGTACTTCTATCAGAAAGTTCTCTCTTTTTGTTTGCATCTTTAATAGAAAAAAATTCACGACTCTTTTATAATTTGAATTCATTCCTAGAACTGTTTACAGCCACATTCGAAGAAAGTAATCAAAAAAGAGTAGCAGAGATTAAGCTCTTATCTTCATAGCAAAGATCATGGTGAGCCATCATATATGCTATTGAATTCCAAAATCTTGCTTGCGACATGGATTGAAATGACAAAGTCCTTATCAATCTATTTCGATATAGATAGAAGTCAAATTTGTAACAATAAAATTTCTAAAAAGCTTTTCTATAAGAAACTAACAAATTCTAGTATTTTTGTCTAATTCTTCTTATCTAAATAAATATTAGTATTAATATATATATTTTTGTAACATTTATAGAATATACTATTTGAATTAAGTTGTAGAAATTTTTAAAAATATATTTCAAATAAATTTGCTGTAAAGAATAAAGTTTAAAGTAATCAATATAAAAATCATAAAAGATAAGATTTTATTTATTTACTTATTTATTGTATATAAAATGAGTATTATTATTCATTGGAATTATTATTGTAATTATGTTAAGAAATTATTTTTTATAAAATTTTAAAAAAATTATCACTAAAATTCAAATTTAATCTTTTTTCATATCTTAATTTTTAAAATTAAAATATAAACTAACATATTTAAACTTGTAATAAAAAATTTGATTTGATCCATTTCACATATTCTCATTTATTATTATATCTAAAATTGAAGATTTAGCACAAAAAAAAAAAAAATTAAATGAAAAAGTAAAAAAAGTCCCCACCAAATAAAAGACCAAGCAAAAGAATTTTGAAAAAAGATTTTTTTTAAATAAATTTTTAGGTATAAAAACCTCTTTTAGCTACTGATTCAGCATCTCCACATTCGATGCATGATGTAGATACAACACTAGTTGTATGGACGAGCGGATAACTAAAACAATATGTGACGGCTTCCCCGCTAGAGGGTTATAGCAACTTCGTCCACAACTCCCAGAATCCGATGACGTCTTGCAAGAACAATGTAGTTCATGTCCTACAAAGAACGCAAAGAAACTGACCATGTTACAACATCCAAATCAAGATGTAAGATTGTATTCTACTTGAAGAAGGCACAATGAAACATATATCCAAATAACTGAACCATGCATCCCCCATTCGATCTGAAATTAGACTCGAACTTACGGTGCTTCAGAAAAATAGTTTTAACATCTATCTTGCTGACAAACTCGATTCATTATAGTACATTCCCGCCTTTTTGGTGGTGCACATATAGGGCAAAAACCCACTAAGGAAAAATGTGGAACCAACTGTACTCATCCCCCATTGAAGGGCGTAACACCAGAGATCCAAAGAACGGGCATCGAATTCCCTGATTTATCTCTCATAAAAAGTGAATAATCATCAACAACAGCGCGCGGTTGATCAGCTCGTTTCAGCCAACACTCGCCAAACTTATGCTCATGACCATCTGGAGACGGACACCCATTCTTCTCAGGACAGAATACCCAAACATTACATTTAAGTTGGCCTGGCTTTGCGTAAGCAGCATGCAATAAGCATGCCTTACAGCACTCTCCGGCACTGTTCACGTGATAGGTTAAGCCCCATCGTACTGCGATTCCGCCAAAATCAGTGTGGGGCTCGGGATAGCACTTCTCCGGAGGGGTAAGCCTCTGAATTACTCCCAAGTCGTCGTCTTCTACGGCAGGTACAGTTAGTTGTGTTTCTAGTTCTACCTGCTCGTTCAATTCTTGTTGCTCAGTTCTTTCCGCATCCTTAGCTGGAGACTGCACATACACAAACATTCCATGAAAACCTTTTTCAATAGCATGGTTATTGCACCCCAGTTACTCCGCAAATTTACAACATCCTATTTAAACCTATATCAACAATCTCATTCCGTCCAGATTGGAATCATAGAGTGGATTTGTGAACATCCTTTGCCAAAAATAACTGTCATCTGTTCCAATTTATGTGTCAAAACATACGCATAAGGAAGCATAACTTAGTCCTTCGATCTAAAATCGATTCCAGAAAAAACTAATCATGAGGACAGAGAAGAAACCGGCATGCCCAACACGATTTTCCGTAACCATAAGGAAAGCTTCTTGAAAAATACAATACTCGATGAAGCCATATGTACTGAAACAATTAAAAGAAAGAATTCATTTTCAGTTCACTGAACAGATCGCATTCTATGGGGGGGATTCACCCAACAGATGACGACCTCAATAAAGCATCTCAAAAAGTTGGCAGCTCAGAGAAGGAGTCGAATGTAACCAAGAAGTAGTCCAACCTGCTCTTGAGAGAACTTTAATAACTCTTTTTCAATATCTTTTACTCGCTCCATAAGTTTTAGAGGAGCCGATTGACGACGAAATTCAATGGCTGCTTTCATATATTCTTTTTTCATTTTCGCCAGTTCTTTTCCCTGTACTCTGTAATGATCGAAGCCTCTAAAAAAATCCAACAACGGTGAAGAAAGAGACACGGATCCTTGCGGTGATGAACCGAGAAACAGAGTAAGCACATAGGATGTCATCACCAGATGAGCTACAGCACAAAGTATCACTGTAACCCTCTTGCACCTGCGCGACGAGTCCGCCAACCCTCCAAACAAACCAGTAACCTCCTTCATCGCTGTTTGATTCCCCTGAGCCGCTAGAGAATGTATAGTTCAGATTTCAACACCTTGGGCGATCGTTGGCTGATCGTGTCCTAGTCATCACTCTATTAGACTGGAACAGTCTAGCATAATATTCTCAACACAGGCATAGCGAAACACAGACTTCTCTTCGTTTCTCGTGAACACTACCTGCCCCAACAAGACGCGCTGCATCCGTCAAATGATGCCGTTAGCGCCTCCACTAATCAATCATATCCTCTTACTCCGAAGCACGCAGTCGATGGATCACTCAAAATGCCCAGCTGTACTTCGACAGCACTCTTTTTAGAATCATCTACACCACATTTGCTTGATGCAATCAATAAAATCCTACTGACAAGGTCAAAAGATCCGTCTACCACATCCCACGCACAGCAACCATCAACTCCTTTTCCCAATCAATTCATCAACTAAAACAGTTCACCACGAACAGCACTTACTGAAAAACTTAACCTCAAATTACGTACAGCGAAAAAACGTCAAACAAAGCTAAAGAACGACTATCATGGCGACGGTGACATAAGTCCACTTCTCCATATAACATCACGTCCCTGGTATGCCCTCACACTCACAGTCTCTCTTGCGCTCACCATCAAGATAACTTCCCCACTACTCAAAACACCACACCGCTTCTCTTGTCATTCTACGATCCCACCACAGGAACTCCTAACATGTCCTAAATGCACACAAGAAGCCCAAAAAGAATTGACACGACTAAATTATTCGAAACACCACTCTCATTCCCTAGAATAACAAAAATACGACACAACGAGCCAGGGAGAGCGAAAACTAAAATAATAAAATAAAATAAAAAACAACAATAACAACAACAACAACAACAGCGGCAATACACGACCAGCAGCGAATTAAAAACATAAGATCTCAACTAGTTTCTCTTGGAATTCCGCGCACTCATCAATCGAGTCACCAAACTTCCACAAACGCATCTCAACAGCATGGCCACGGCGTTGGAAAGAAGCCACGGCCAACACACAAATCTTCTAAAAAAGAACAAATAAAAAGAGAAAGAAAAAGTAAAGAAAAGAAAGAAAGAAAAAAAAAAAAAAAAAAAAGAAAAAAAAAGGGAGAAAATCGGGTGGCAGAGCACCTCGGACTACTGGAACGAAGACCGTAATGGAAGGCTAATCAAGGGGAGTAGTGAAGCTGCCGCGACGCAATGCCGGCGAGAAGTATGCGGCGCAGCAGTCGCCTTGCGAGAGAGATGGCGGGCACGCTTATCTGGAATCCTCGACAAGAGCTCGAATTATTATTACTGTGCACCGAAGCCCGCTCTTACCTTGCGATTGAACAAGACGCCCGAAGCAATAACCAGACGGTGCTGCCACCGTGGCATCCGCCATGACAGCAGTTGAAGAGGGTGGAGGAGGAGGCTCTATTATTGACCCCTCCCCCCGCTCTCTCTCTCTCTCTGTCCCATTCTCAAGTTGCCAGGTGTACGGACCGATCCGGTTTGGAAGCTCCACTGGGTGGTTCCGATTTCTGACATCTGACCACTGCCTCGGGAATCGGCCCATACTGATATCTATTTTTTTTCGCAGTGGATCTGTGCATCCACGTGGGTGTTCATTTATTTTATATTGTACCTGTAGATTCTTTTGGTGGTACATATGATCATTGTTCAAGCAAAACAAATTAAGACTTTTTTTTTTTCAAATGAATAATAACATAAAAAAATAAAATGCATACACATAATTTATTTTATTCTTTTAGAAATCTAACTTTCAATCCCTCTTTCATCATATTTTCAACATTATGATAACTTAAGATTATATTTTGTTTGTTTCTCTTAGACTTACTTTATATCAGGAAGCTGATTTTTACAGGCTATGGTTCAAAAGCCTTACTAAAACCTCTCACTTAGTAAAGAATAGCCCTTATTTGGAAGCCTTGTTCTTTGGATGTAGCACAAGTCATAAGCGGCTATGAAATAGACCAAACCATTCTTTTAATTAGAAATCTTGATGAAAATAATCATAAGAAACATTAAAAAATTGATTTTTAGAACTTGATAGTTATTTAAGTATTTTCTTAACATGGCTTCTTAATTTTTTTTTTAAATCCACGTCTTTAAGATGGACACAATGAAAATTATAAATAATAATAGTATTTGTACTATGTAGGGAAAAAAAAAAAGAAAAAGATCTATTTTTTTTTAGGAATTTTTTTCTTATTTTTTTTATATAATACCAATTCAAGAAGAAATCTAAATTTGAACTAATCACAACATTTTAGAAATATAGCATCTTATCTTGCCTCCAAAGAATAATATGCCTTTTAAACACAATATTAAAGAGTTTTGCTAATATATGTATATATATATATATATATATATATATATATATATAAAACAAATGGAATGGATTTCAAAAAAATATATATATACTATTTTCATACAATTTGCTCATCATATATTTGAATGTTCCAAATGTTGCAATTTGAGATAAAATTATATAAAAATCATAAAAATTACACCAATATACAATTTGACATTGTATAATTTCTTTTAAAAAATAAAGTGACAATTGGAAGAAAAGAACTCTTCATAATTTTAAGTAAAAATATTTTAAAATCATCTTTAATCTTATAATCTATTTCCTATGCTAAATCAATAAGAGCCTATGTGGAAGATTGGAACTCAATAATTTCACTTCTTAATATTATTATTATATATATGTTTTAGAAGAAATTCTTTAAAAATTAACTTTGATTTAAATTCAAGAATGATTAAAGTATTGTATCTTTTTTCAACTTTATGTTTTTTTTACTTTCATCATTAACAAAAAAATTTGTAATAAATTAAAGAGGTTAAATATCAAAATCCATCCACAAGTTGTATATTATTTGAAATGTCATGATATTTTATTTTTTATTTTTTATTTTTTTTTATAGTAGTACAAGGTTACTTGAGACCTATCTATTACAAACATCTAACAAAAAGATTTAAAAACATTCTTAGAATATATTATTAGGTTCTAAAAATATTTTATAAGATTCTTAAAATATTTTAATAGATAGTTTTAGAAGGTTTTCAAAATATTCCAATAAAAGATTATAAGAATATTTTAGAATATTTTAGAAGGTTTTTAAAATATTCCAATAAATTCTAGAAAGTTCTAGATGGATTAGGAAAGTTGTTCAAGAATGATATTATGATTGCTTCATCTCTAAGCAATATAGGATTTTTTTAAGAAGCTTCCTAGTATCTAATATATATTAGAGTCAAGATTGAAGGGATCTTTAGTTTTGACAATATGTCTTTGGGAGCTCTAGCTTATCTTTCTTGCTGTTAATTTTATATTCATCTAGTTAATCAAGTTCATGCTAGCTTTCTTGTTGAAACTCTTCTGTTTAGGTTCTTCTTTGATCTTTGTATAGTGTATTCACAATAGTTTGTGAAGATTGGCCTCTTATCAATACTTAAGCTTAATCTTTCTTAATAAAGAATACATTACTTCTATTTTTGAAGGCATCTAAGTGCTTTGGAGTTTGTGGATTATTCTTGTCTAAATTGATATTATTTAAAAACTTCTTTTTTTTCTTTCAGGATGGTTGGAAGTGAAAATGTTACCATAGTTGAGTCTATTGAATATCACGAACATACATAATTACTTTAATAATTACTTATATGATTAGATAGAAGTAGATAAAAGTATATAAAAGTAAATGAATTTTATTATATCTCCTAAAAGAGCTTCATAGACATGGTTTTGACTTTATATATGTTTATAGTTGATTTTTAAGTTATAAACTTGATCAACAAGTTAGCCATATATCACACATTGTTGTGTACTAACACGACTATATGGTAAAAAATGAAAACATGGATGTTGTTATAGAAGAGCCCAATAGAAAGATGTAGTAGAAAAAAAAGGATAAATAATAGAAAGATAATAAAAGGTTTAGTTTTAATACTGCCTTCTAGAAAAGAGGCTTCTGTTTGCTTAGTAGGAACATAAATACCTCAAATCAAAGTAAACAAGATAAGTAATTAATATAGACATGTTTAGAAGAGATTTATCAATAGGATCAAGTAAAAATTATCTCAAATTATCAAATATTGACATCCAAAGAGAATCAGTTGTCAACTTGGGTCGAAATTAGACCTTGAGGGACAAAATCATGCTTCTACGATGACTTCAAGGTTCTTTGGTATATTGAGGAGTGAAATTTGATAGCACATTTACAAAAAGATTTTTGATAATTAGTTTTATATGAATTGATTTAATATTTAGTTTTTGGAAAATTTCCAAAGTTAGTAATGCTCTTGGTTAGAATAGATTTTAAAAAATAAAGTTATATTTAAGAAATTAAAGATTCCTTGAGTTCTATGGTATATTGTAGAATAGATATTAGTTCGTTTCTGTAAGATATTGATAAAATAGACTAATAGTCCATAGAATAGTCAGTTCAGGAGGACGGATGATTGATTTAGTTATCAAAAGTGGTTAATTACAAAATTACAGTTAGAATCTGGGAATCAGGAGCAATTATATAGGAGTTATAGAAGTTTGTTGGGTGCCAAACTATGATAGTCATGAGCCAGGGTAAGCTTGGTGCTACCTCTTTGTTTCTTTGTTTTCTTTGTTGTTGAAGAATAATGGATAGTTTTTGAATACTGAGAGGATAGTCTGTGGAATAAATTAGAGATTGATTTATGAGTTATTGATTATGTAATTGGAATATTGAGTGATTGAATTATATGAGGAGTTATTAGAAGATTATGATTATTGTTTATTGAGAGCTATATGTGTTTTGGACAGAGGAAGTTGGTGATTATAGAAATTTTGTGAATTCAGATTGGTTAGAGTGAAGTCTGTTATTTTTGGTATTGGATGGAAATTATGTATTTTGAGCGGTCTTTTGAGAGTGCAGGATTACACACTATTGTTATCAGTTGATGAAGGATTATTGTTACTGGGAGAAAACATTGTATTGTTTCTTAGTATTTTAGTGGTTCGGAATACAGTTAATTGTGTGATCCTAACAAGCAAAACTCATGCACTTAGTCTTTTCTTGTGTTTGAATTTCCCTATATAGATTTATTTTGAAAGGAATTGTAGAATAAGTAAAACAAAAATCACATTTTGGCACCGCTACTGGGAATAGACAATAGCATTGAGTGTTTGGAATTAACTGCCAATTTAGTTAGATGGGAGATAGGAAGAAAATTTAGTAGAATATAATGAAGGAGTATGGTTATTAAGAATGAGAACTTAATAGTAAAGAAAATACAATGGTCGAAAGAAAGAATAGAGAGATTATAAGCAAGAAATTTGTTGCGTAACAAGCAAGAATGGAAGTTAAAAAGGAATCATCAACAAAGTTAGATTAAACCATAGTTGCATGCCTATCGGCATATCCGAGTATACCCAGAAGCTGATCAAAATCAAATATTTCAGCAATATATACTGTTAGAAAAATTACAAAGAGCACTTGCAAAAAATTTGGTCAATAGACCAGTGTTTTCCTTGAGGCCGTTAACTGTGAGTGGAGGAATCACAGAAGAATTGGGTATTTAGGAAATTAAATATCTCTTGAGTTCTATGGTATATGTATTAGTAAATTTTGGATAAAATATTGGTATGCTAGTTGTAAATGTATTCAAATTTTGAGGTCAATCAAATGGTTAGATCAAAGTATGTGAAGGTTTTTATGGATTGAGGTCTTGAAAATTAGAGTTTGAGGATCAGTGAGTATTTTTAAGATCTTTAGCGATTTGTTGTTTGGATTGAAGTGAATTTTTTTGTATAGAGACTAGACTTGATTTACAATAGTTTAAGTAAAATTTGAGAAAAATTCAATAGCTAAAAAAAGAGATATTGGTATTGGAAGTTGAATATTTAGATTAGAAGATGAGGCTAGCTAATACTTGAGTGGATTTTAGGATTTTTCTTCCATTTGATTACTGCGATTATCTTCAAATTTGTTATATTTATTTTTAATTAAGAAATTAAAAGATATTCTAAATTTTAAATAAGATCAATGGTCTAATTGATAAATATTGAGGTTCTAATCTATCTTAAGATTAGTTTGAATTGGTTAGATTTTGGTTAGGATTTGGTTTAGGATTTAGGATTTATTTAGGTTTGATTTAGAATTAAGATTTATCTAGGATTTGATTTAGGATTTAGGATTTAATTAGAATTTAAGCTAAGATTTAGTTAAGGTCTATTAAGTTTTTAATAAAGATTAAAGTAGGATATCATTAAGATTTATTTAAGATTTATTTAAGATTTATTTAAGGATTTTTTTGGGATTTTTTTAAAGATTTATTTAAGGTCCATTTATTATTTCTTTATAATTTCTTTACAATTATTTTAGAAGTATTATAGGATTTTTTATGTTTCTTTTGTCATTTTATTAAAATTTATTTTGAATATAATTAAAGCATTATTAGTATTATTAAAGTTTAATTAGAGTTTATTTAAGATTCTATTAGATTTGTTAAGATCTTGTTGTTTTTAATTTTCCTTCTATCTTTTACAACCAAGTACTTGGTGTATTTTCAAGCAAAACTTTACGTAATATGATAATGTATGGATAGCTTATAGAACAATCCAACTATGTGGCGTACATGTACAAAACTTGTCTTGTAAGTTAAGACATATGGCTTGCAAAATCAATACATATTGGAAGTCTTATAGAACGTCATCACATAGCTTTTAGGTAAATAGTATATATAGAGGCAAAAGTGAAGCCTTCTTCATTCTTATCAATTTCTTTCTTACTCTAGTCTAGATTCAAGAGTCTTTAATATTTTTGTCTTTTGGCAATAGCCATTCCAATTTCTTTTTGATATATATATTTCTTTATTTCTAATTTGTCATACTTCTTTGAAAAAAGTCTCACTTGATTATTTGTTTTCATTGGATTCTTATCCTTGACACATTCATAAGAATATACTTATAATATCAAAGCTTTGGCTTTTATTAATTAAGAGTAGATTATCTCCTTTTTCTTAATAAGTGTAATTATCGTTTTACTTATTCTACGAATTCCTTTCAGAATAAACTTGTAGAGGGAGATTCAAACGTAGGGAAATACTAAGCGCATGAGTTCTATTTGTTAGGATCATACAATTAACTATATTCCGAACCACCAAAAATACCAAAGAACACCACAATATTTTCCACTTCCTAATAGTACTCCGCCATCACTGATAACAACAACATGTAATCCCGCATTATCCTAAAAGATAGTACATAATCATTCCATAATTCAAATACTGGAATCCTTCACTACTAACTGTCCTTCTCAACATACTTCTTCACAGAATTCCAAACTCTATAGACTCCTTCTGATGAATCACTCTCAATTCTCAATATTCAATGCATTATAATCCTTCCATTCATATCCATTTTTCACAAATATTTTTAATTATTCTCTTTCAATTCACCACTGTATAACTCAACATTGAATAAATCAAATTCTTTCTTTGACAATATCAAATCTCTTTTCATGTTTTAGAAACTATTCATAACTATTTTTCTACAAAGAAAACAAAACCCAAGAAATAAATAAAAAAAGAGGTAGTACCAAGCTTACCCCGGCTCATGACTATCATAGTCTGGCCTTTAAACTAATTTCTACAACTCCTATATACTTTCCCTTGATTTTCCAGATTCTAACCATAATTCTGTAATTAACTACTTTTAATAACTAAATCAATTATTTGTCCTCTTGAATTATCTATTCTATGGACTATTAGTATATTTTACCAATATCTTTCAAAAATGAATTAATATCTATTCTACATAGCCTCACTCCTATCTATGTAGCATCCTTGTAAACATGCAATTGATACCTATCTAAAAACTACTGAACAAAATTCTACAAAATTACTATCTTCTCTGGCCTACCTAATTAATCAATTGCCACATTATCTGTTATTGGCTCCATCAATTTTGGTTCCAATTGCAAATCTTCTTCCTCTTCCAATCCTTCCATCGATTCCTTCTTCAATTGGGCTCAAAAATCTTCATTATACTCTCTCAATTTACGGACTTGAGCCTCTAGTTTTAAGATCTGGGCATCTCGGAGTTCCAACTGATGATTCTGCTGATTCATCCATTCTGGGATATCTTCAATCGACACTTGTGACCAGCTCTTCATGATTAACTTTTTCATCAATTTTGCTACCTCAGCATGTAAAACTTCAATTTCGGACCTCAACCTCTCTGTTTTGTATCTGGATTGATCACTCAAAATTGTTTTTTTTTTTTCACTAATAACTTTACCTTGTCTCTTTCCGCTTGCAACTGGCATTTAAATTTCTCTCATTCCAAATCCCATGTCTTCCGATTCTGGATCAATTTGTCCTATTGTCCTTCCACAATCTGTAAGGCGTATTCTTTTTCTTTCGTCCAAGCCTCAAATTGGTGAACCAATTTTTGCTCTAATATCAACTTGAATTCTCCAAGTTCTTGGATAGTCCGTTCTTGTTCTTCAATTCTTCGGTTTTGATCGGATATCACCTTTTTGCTATCCTCCAGATCCAATTTGCTATTGCCTTCTACATCCAATGCTCGCACCATACAATGTATTTGTAAAATGTGCTTCAATAAAGCATTCTTAAGAGATAAACCTTTGGGCTATCGACCCTGTAGAAATGCTAACTGATTGATATCTATCGTAATTGAGGCTTCATTCTCCTCTTCCATTGCAAAACAAATTGGAACCCGTTCCGATGGAATAACTGGAATGACCTCTTGTGCCACTGTATGACTTGACTCTCCAATTTTGTGTATTACATCCGCTACATTGACATTCTGTGCCAATAAATTTCGTTCTCTCTGTAGAGGCACTAGCATTGATATAGGACTTTTCTCTACTGGTGGTATTTGATGCAATGTATATGCAATCACATCATACACATAATTGGAACAGAGCAAATATGTGAACTTTCCCAATTTCCACTTGACTCCTATCTCTGCAAAAATACGAGTAGCTACGTAAGCTGCTCAATTGAACACCATCCCTTCAAGCGCCCCTACCGCTCCATATAATAACCGTTTGGACATATATGTCGAGTATCGGTACAATTCTAATCGCCTCACCACAAAGCACAATCATTCCACAAGTTCTGATGAAATTACCTTAGCAATCTGCCAACCTTGGCTCCTCTCAAAGGATGACATACCTCCATTGAAAAATCTTCCTGGGCTGAATTCTTTTGATTCATCGGCCCCTATCGCAATCTCTCCAATGGAAAGAAACATCTTTTCTAGGATTGTTTCATCAATCCCGATAATTTGTTCTTGTACAACACTTGATCCATCCTCGAGGTCATAATTTGCGATGTATTCCTCCACTAATATCACATTGATTGATGATAAGCAATCTGACTAGTTCAAAAATTGGAACAACTACACATTCCAAAAGTCTCTTATTCTTCTTGGCATCCAACAGATATCTAACTTCATTGGCTCCATATTGGTAACGATTATCACAGAAGGTGGTTTTGATGCACGTTTAGTTCTCACATTTTGGCCATTGTCCTCTTTGTCTGTAGCTTGCTTTGCACTTTTAATTACTATGATGCTCCCTTTGTCAACCTCTTAACTGGAACTACTACTCTCGAATATGCATGGAACATAAGAAATGGCAATCTCAGAAAAACAATCCAAAACGACACCACAAAATGACTTCTAACTTATGCCCCACTCTTATTCTCTTACTACCTGGTGATAATGACAACATGTTATCCATATTATCCATTTCTCACCTCCGTCCCATCTGACATATTAGTAATTAGTAACTATCCTTTCGACCGCCTCTACATCTTAATGCACTTATACTATAATTATGTCTATCCTAAGTCCATTCGAAGTCACCTCCTCTAAAAAAATGAAAACCCGTCCTGAGTTTTATATATTATACAATTGTAATCGGTTCTTGTTAATGTGGGTACTGAATCGATGGCCTATGAAATCTTCCAATTCAATAGATCTATTTGAAAAACCTTCAACCACGTGATACGGCCCATGCCAGTGAACTTGAAATTTGCTCAAAAAATGATTAAACCGGCTATCATATAGCAATACCAAATCATTAGATATAAAACTCTTCGGACGTAGTTTACTATCATAATAACTCTAGAATAGGTAAATAAATTTTGTAATAAGTTACTGGTTGGTTATTGACAACCTTGAGAACTAGACTTATGGTTAGGTGGTTTAATTGGTAACAGTAGGTTGTTAGTAGAACAAATGGTTAAGAACTCAAAGGTTCATAACCTTTGGAATCTGCTAGCTGACGATCCATCTTTTGGTAGGATAAAGAGGTTGAGTAAAGGGAGATTGTGGCTAGACTGTGTGAGTTGTAAGTCGGAGTAAGCTTGGTGCCACTTTTTTGTTTTCTTTGCTTTTATTATTTGCTTATGAAGAATTATGATTGAGACAAGTATTGTTGAAACTATGATTAGAATATTGTAGAATATGACTTTGGACTAACCGTTTTGGAAAAAATTTGTGACTTTAAGAATTGAGATTATCGAATTGTGTTGTATTAAGTAAAGATATTAAATTCTGTATGATGAATTGAGAAATTGAATATAATAAGTAAGCTAGAGGTCAGTAATTGAATATATATAAATAATAAAGAGAGTAAGTGGGAGATGAACTGATAAGAATATGGAAGTATTATTAAATTGATAGTTGTAGAATAGATTATGTGTTGAATTAAGATGGAAGTAATAAGCCTTGGTGTTTTGTAGTTTGATAATTGATTTCAGATAGCTAGAGTATAGTCAATTGTGATACTAACAAATCCAATTCATATAACTAGTCTTTTCCCATGTTTGAACCCACCTCTATTAGTTCAATTTCTTTGGTATATTGAAGCTTGAATACAACGAGAACAACATTTTGGTGCCGTTGCTGGAGAAATGATAACAATATGAAATGTTAGAAATTGATTGTATAGAAGATGGAATTATATATTGAATGAAAATGTGAGAAGAACTAGTTTTAGGGTTACAAATATGTGAGTTATAATTCAAGGCAGTATTGATTTTGTAAAGAAGAATGAAAGATTATTAGTGATAATCATGAAAGGGAGGATTATCAAAGAATTAATCGATAAGCAAAAGAAAGATAGAAGTGATTATGTATAAAAAATCTTCTACGGAAAGGACAAAAAAGAATTGTAGGTCCAAATAAAATCAAAAGAAGAAAAATTCAAATTCAAATAGCAAGGAGACCAGTGATAACATCAATGGCCGTGGGAGTGCTAGAAGTACTAATTGTGGTACAAATGGGAGGAGTAGGAGACCGGACTACAAGTATAACACCATTACTTACTTTTAGTGGTTGGCCAGCTCTTCTCCTGATCACCATATATCTCAATTCTTGACAACCTACATGGCTAATAATGATAGAACTGAAGACATTTGGTTGAGATGGTTACTAGCAACTTTAAAAGATATAGCTTTTGAATGGTATATGTGATTACTCATTTTACTTATTTCGGAAGAAACCTCCAAGAATAAATCCGTATAAGAGGATTCGAACACGGGGAATAACTAGTTGCTTAAGCGTTCACGTTAGGGTCATACAATTAATTACCTCCTGAATGTATTGTTTCTATTTCCAATATCTGAAGACACAAGGAAACTATAATCTCCTCCTTTACCTTATTGATCTCTTCTTTACAGTAATTCAGTCATACCAATAATTACTATTTCCACCAATATATTCACCCTAATAATCTCCAACTGTAATACTGCGCCCTCTTAGCTTTCAGCACACAATTACCCTCATTCCAATCACTGAAATTTTTCACACAGAACTGCCATTCACATTACGGTGTTTCACACAAACACAAACTCATTCTCTCTGCTGAACTATAATCAGATTTCAGCATTCAATCTTTCTTCTTCTCAAATAATACCAATCACATTTCTATTCCATAATTCACTTTACAATATTCAGAAACTCTCAATCCTCTTATTCAAAGAAAATAACAAACAAAAGAAAAGAGGTATCACCAAGCTTACCCTGGCTCACAACTATCACAGTGATGGCACCTTAATTATCTTCTACAACTCCTATATGTTTTTCCTTGATTCTCCAGATTCTAATCATAATTCTATAATTAATCGCTTTTAATAATTAAATCACTCATCAGTCCTCCTGAATTTCTTATTATATGGATTATTAATATATTTTATCAATATCTTTCAAAAATGAATTAATATCTATTCTACAGTATAATTGACAACCAGTGGGTGGATTTTCCAATTGAGAGGCCTTCAAGAATACCTTCCTAACTCATTTTAGACCAATTGGATTTGAAGATTGGCTTAGAGAAAGTTTTATGAATAGCAGGATATTTGCAAAAGAATCAGTGGAGTCCTATTATGGCCGGATAGCAGATATACTACATAAATGGACAAATAATCAAATGCCACATGCGTTTATATTTTTGATATTAATCAATGGTTTGCATCCACCAGAATTAAAAATATTTGTAAAAGACGCTCAATCAGCTACGATAGAGGCATTGTTGGCACGAATAAAGGTATGGAAAGAATATCATTATGGCCAATTGTTAACAGTGGAGGCCACGATGATTCCAAGTTCAAGAAGCCAATAAATACAATCGGAAAATGTGACGATGGATAATTATCCACAAATGGTTGTATCCAACATAAAGAATGTTATGTTGTAAAAATCAATTAATGCTACCCCACTCCAAGCAATAGCGCCAATGACAATGACACCTTATTGTACATCGCCAACCTATCAATAACTAGAGTTGTTCACAAATACGACTGTTAAAGTTCCAAATGAAGCCTTGTTATTAAATTTAATAAAGAAGATGGAAGAATTGGCTGTGAATTTAGTTAAAGATAAGGAGAAATGACATAAGCCTTCTAATACGAGACCTAATGTATGATATAATAATTATAAGGGATAAGATCATTTTGATATGAAATGTACATCACCTAGACAAACGGATGTTCAATGTATATTTTGTGGAGGAAAGCACCCTACCCAAAACTGTTGGTATTTACAAAGGCAATAATAATTCAATAACCATACGTTAATACAGTCAACTCAATGAGATGTTAATCAAGTAAAGACTAGAAATATGGATGGTTGGAATAGTAATCGCTAAAATTGACCTAATCGTGGCTTTGGTAATTTTCAAAATACTAATTATAATCTGGTTTATGGAATAAAGATACAAAACAGTGAAAATAATCAAGGAAGTAATCTCCAAATTATACCAATTCAGCAATCCAATTCTCGACCAATAACAACTGGTCAGCTAGGATCATCTACTATGGCTACTTGGAATTGACCTAGTAGATATATTCAAGTAGAGACTCCAAGTATACCTGATGGTATGGGCCAAAAACCACTACGTTGCTATCTTTGCGGATAAATTGGTCATTCTGCCAATGAATGCCCTAATCCAAGGTTTATAGACAAATATACTCCAATGTGTGGAAATTGGAAGCAATCGGGTCATTTTCATTATCAATATAATATTCCATTTAACCCTTATAATCATGATCAGAAGATACAATCGACTGTGTAAATTATAGAAGAAAAAAATAACAGGACACAGGAATCATCAGTTCATCGAGTAGAAGCACTCCAAGCTGTCCATATAAGAAGACAGCAAAAGGGGAAAAGACCAATTCAACATTTGAGTGATCCTGAAGCAAAGGCCAATTGGACCTAATTACAGGGCCATTCAATCTAGGTTCTGATATGGGCCCTTTACTTAGTATAAGACCTGAATTGGTTGTGCATCCTAATGAGGTACCAATTACGGAGGCTTCGGTTTTGTGTCGAGCTGTTCCATTGTCGTACTGTTAATGCTTACAATATGTAAAAATTAGCTAAAACATATTATATGTTGATAAATCTAGATGTGTGTTAGAGTGGCTAGTAGATTAAATTAAAAGGATTTGGTATAAGAAACTTTACTTTGTTTCTTTACTTCTTTTGATTTTGATATTAAAATATATATATAGGACCTAAATATTTAGTATGAAACCTTGGAAAAAGGTGGAAACCTAAGGATGAAAATCTAAACTAGTAGGAAGCTAATTGAGAGGGATGAAAGTAAGGCATGGTCGGATGAAGGCAAGGAATGGGAAACTTCATCCCTATTGGTCGAATATCATGCCCAATGGGCTTTGAGGAGGCTATTTGCGACCTTAAGAAGGATTTTGGCGACTTCAAAGGAGGCATTCGGAGATTAGAAGCTAGAGTTGTAAAGTTTAGGGTTTGGAGAACAATTTGTGTACAAAAATTAGAGGATTTGGAGTTAGGATGAAAAAATTATAACCATTTGAAGTTAAGGTATTTATTTATGACATACTATTACTCTTTTGAGAGTACGAGGAATTTTACAGTAGCTTTTGAAGATCAGAAGGTGCAAATGGAATGGTGATTTCAAGGCCTACATCTTTCATGAAAGAATTATTGCTTTTAGAGTTCATATGAAGGAGTGGTAAGGAATTGAAGGTGATGCTTCCAAATCAAAAGCAAGATTTCAAGATATCTCAAGATCTGCAATGAATTTGCGGTTGAAATTTTTTATAGAAGTTAATAAGAATATATCAGTATCTCATGTGAAATTAGAGTTTGTTTGGACAATCGGATTAAGAGATATGAGGTGTTGAAGGTTGGAAAAATCTCCACATAAGAATAAACAAGGATTTAGAAGATTTTATCATACTTTGGAAGATGTGGATTACTTGAGGATTCTGTATTTGGTGTAATTACTCAAAAAGAGAAAAATTATATATAAACTTAGGGCTTTCCTTATTTTCAAGCTTGATTGAATAAATAGTGACAACCAGAAGCCCAGCGTTTTCTTGAGGTAAACTCTCTCTACCTCGACATATTGGTGCTTCCACTGAGAGAGCCTTAAGGCACTGATTTTTCAACAAGTTGAAATGGGAGATCAAAATCCAGGGTTTGGATTATCAAGAAGAGTGGGTGCTCATGATTTATTCAAGGCATTTGCTCAATTTATGGAAGAAAGGCAACAGGTGCATGGAGAGGATAGAAACACTACTAAGGCCTTATAAGTAGTAGTGGACAAAGTTGGGAGGTTTGATAGAAGGAATATCACCAAGTTCTTAAAGATTTACACATGTAAAATGGAGGTGCATCAAGTTTCAGAAATGAAGATGATTACCACCTTTGATTTGGCAGTGGTACCAAAAATTAGAGAAAGGGTACAAGAGTTACATTCTGAGACTATATCATGGAAGAAATTTGAAGAACTCTTGAAAGATGAATTTTTTGAAGAAGATTCAGAAAGAATGACAAGACAGACTTTTTTGGAGTGGATTGAACAAAGGCCAGGGAATCAATTGGCTCCAAATGAATTAATCAAGGAATTTGAGACCAAGTTTGGATAATTACCTCGACAAGAGAGGCAGCTCTTGGAAACAAGGAAAATTAGATTATTTTTACAAGCAGCTGATGAATATTTGGAAGACAAGCTTCTCTTTTATCTAGCAGATAAGACATCTGAGAGTGGTTTTACAAATAATTGGAAGCTAGTAAAAGAGACTGTGGGACTTTTGGCTAAACAACAGAAGATTAAGACTCGTGATTTAATATCGAGATTGGAACCAGTGCATATATCTCAGAATCAAGGACCACCTCAAAGGATGATCAAGACTATTAATGATGATATCCTTGAAGAATTGATCAAGGGTATACAAGATTTGAAGGTGGAAATGACTAAGTTGAAGAAATCCTAAATAGGAAATTCATCAAAGATGATTGAAGGCTCAAAGGGATTTGTAGAGAGATGTATGTGGTGTGACAATCCAAACCACAAGCGTGGTGAATGTGATAGCTACAAAGGTGCAATCAAAGATGGTATTGTATACTTCAAAGAGGGCAAGATAAGACTCACAGGGTCAGATGAGCCTTTAAAGACTAATTTTGGGAAGGGTGGCATGAAAAAATTGGTAGAAGAACAAATATCAAGAAATAATGCTAAATAAGGAGAAGGAGCTGAAACTATCAAAAAAATGACTGGGTAGAATGATCTAATTGATGCTATTAATATTAAAGCATATTTATGTGGAAAAAAATATGATGATAATTTGCATGATGCTATAGTTGACGAAAAGAAAGATAGAGCTATTCATGAGGAGGATGTTGAACTTGGAAGCAAGAAGAGGTCTCTAAGTAATAAAGAAGCTTATGAAGGGCAAAAGCTAGTGAAGGTGCTTTCTTCTACTTATCCTAGAGATATATCAATATCAAAAGAATGGTGGGAGAAAGACAAAGAGAAGAAGAAAGATGACATATGGAAATCCAAAGTTGAAGCTATTATAGTCGAAGCATTGGATACTCACACAATGGAAGAAGAAAAAGAAGAAGAAGAAAAAGAAGAAATTGGCCAAATATTTAATCTTATGTGTGATCCTATGATTAATGATGGCTACAAAGAAGAGCAAAAAATTGGCTCTAGTGAAGCTCAAGAAGAAGAAGTTGAAGAAATAGAAGAGTTTTTCAATGGAGAAATGAATAATGAGGTTTTACAAATATTTACTGAAATAAATATGAGTAATATGGAGGTTATGGATACAATATGTATCCAAAATCAAGGTGAATTTGAATATGGAGGAGTGCAAGGCTTAACAAAAGGAGCCCAGACCATCCAAATTCAAGAATTCATGGTTGAAGAAATATTAAATGAAAAGATGGTTCATAAGGATACAAAGGTACTTATTTATACTTTTAACTACAACTTTGAGTGTGATAAAGAAGGAAAGGTGGATTATTTTTATTTATTTTGGACAAAAGTAAAGCTTGAAGAGTTTAAAGATATGGTTTTAGCTTTGATTATTCATGACTCTGAGAAAAAAATCATGTCTAGGAGACTTTTTGATAGGAAAAAATGGTCCATCAATATTAACCAAAAATAGATATTAAGAGTTTCAAATAATATAGAAGATATATAAATAGAGATTTTTAATGGTACTTTAGAATATCAATATAATATATAGAAGAAATTTTCTTAAAGATAGTTTGAATCATATATAGTTGCAACAATGCAACACAATGAAACACATATATTTTGAGAGTTAGATGGTATTATGTTGAAGATACCTATAGTTGGAAAGAAAATCAAGGCATTTAAGAGAAGACATGGTAGATTTATTTCAAGTGACCTTCCAAATTTTAAAACATTGGGTTTAGATGAAGTAGAAGATGGAAAAGAAATGGGAATAATGAAGCAAACAAAGATGGTCAGATTGGGACATGCAGGAGGATGTGCAGGTTTGGAAGGAATGAATGTCATACTATAAATGCTTACAGTATGTAAAAATTAGCTAAAACATATTATATGTTGATAAATCTAGATGTGTATTAGAGTGGCTAGTAGATTAAATTAAAAGAATTTGATATAAGAAACTTTACTTTGTTTCTTTACTTCTTTTGATTTTGATATTAAAATATATATATAGGACCTAAATGTTTAGTATGAAACCTTGGAAAAAGGTGGAAACCTAAGGATGAAAATCTAAACTAGTAGGAAGCTAATTGAGAGGGATGAAAGTAAGGCATGGTCGGATGAAGGCAAGGAATGGGAAACTTCATCCCTATTGGTCGAATACCATGCCCAATGGGCTTTGAGGAGGCTATTTGCGACCTTAAGAAGGATTTTGGCGACTTCAAAGGAGGCATTCGGAGATTAGAAGCTAGAGTTGTAAAGTTTAGGGTTTGGAGAACAATTTGTGTACAAAAATTAGAGGATTTGGAGTTAGGATGAAAAAATTATAACCATTTGAAGTTAAGGTATTTATTTAAGACATACTATTACTCTTTTGAGAGTACGAAGAATTTTACAGCAGCTTTTGAAGATCAGAAGGTGCAAATGGAATGGTGATTTCAAGGCCTACATCTTTCATGAAAGAATTATTGCTTTTAGAGTTCATATGAAGGAGTGGTAAGGAGTTGAAGGCGATGCTTCCAAATCAAAAGCAGGATTTCAAGATATCTCAAGATCTACAATGAATTTGCGGTTGAAATTTTTTGTAGAAGTTAATAAGAATATATCAGTACCTCATGTGAAATTAGAGTTTGTTTGGACAATCGGATTAAGAGATATGAGGTGTTGAAGGTTGGGAAAATCTCCACATAAGAATAAACAAGAATTTAGAAGATTTTATCATATTTTGGAAGTTGTGGGTTACTTGAGGATTATGTATTTGATGTAATTACTGAAAAAAAAAAATTATATATAAACTTAGGGCTTTCCTTATTTTCAAGCTTCATTGAATAATTAGTGACAACTAGAAGCCGAGCGTTTTCTTAACGCAAATTCTCTCTACCCCGACAGCGTTCTCTATACATTTTCAAGAAATGTCTTTTCCGTTGAAAGATCCTCTCAGAGGCGTAAGCTCCAAGGAACCAATATCAGCCTAATTAGGAGAATAATCTTACTCATTGAAAGAACCGATTTTATACGCTTTGTCAAATTTAGTTCCAGTAGCTTTATAAATTTCCAATATAGAGAAAACCAATTTACCTACGTCAGTGTGTAAGACTAGGAAGAAAAAATGGACATTGGAAATTACCACTAATACAAAATCCTATGATATTCTAAAAGATTTGGGCACCATACAGTCTATGATCTCTATAAAGTAACTATTGGCGGTAGCACTTGAGTGCCGAACTATCTTGAATTCCTTATTAATTTATCGCAAATCTCAAAATAAAAAAATGTGAGAAGTAAGTTTGAATCTCGATCCGGATGCACCAACGATTAATGTCTCAATTGATGGAATACTAATAACGGGAGTGCAAGTAGACAGAGGATCTAGTGTAAATCTTATGAATATCGCTACAATGGAGGAGTTGAGTTTAGATCACTTATTACCTACTACAGTAGTTTTGAGAATGGCTGACTCCAATCGAGTTAAACCTATGGGTATTTTACGAAGTATTGATACAATAATTGCGGGAATTACATACAAAATTGATTATATTATTTTCTAATTACAAAGCTCTATATTGTCATACCCAATTTTATTGGGACAATCGTGGTTGTATCAAGTTAAAGCTCGAAATGACTGGAGATGTGGTACATTGACAATTGGGAAAGGTAATGATAAAATTGTGCTTCAAATGTATCCTGTCCAATATCACAGAGAAACTCAAGTTGCTAGTTCAGAATACACGTTGGATTGTGAAGATAAGTCTACAGAAGAAGAAATTGGTGCACCTCACCCAATTTATGCTCATACAAGTTAAGTTGTCGAGCACACTAGAATGAAATACCAATGCAAGGGACCAGGAGAGTACTTAGTTCTTCTATATGTTATTCACAATTCTGATCATATGATTGCATATTGGATGAATAGACATGATGTTAATCACATTAGTGCTATGGAACTGGAGTTGAAAAGTTCTAATTTATCAAAGATTTTCGAATTGTGTAGAATACTATTCTAAAGGCTTCTCAAATCATTCAGATTTATGACAATATAAAAGGCAAGGAAAAAGAAATTTGAGTGGATTACTTCTTAACACATAAAACTGCTTTCACATAGTCATATGCGGATTTGAAAGGAATTCCACCTGAAATTTGAGAGCATCAAATTATATTGGAGAAGAACGCTATACCAGTACCTCAAAGACAACATTGCCTTAATTCAAAATACTTACTTTTAATAAAAGAAGAACTAGATAAACTCTTAGAGGTTGGATTTATTTATCTAGTTCCTTTCAGTAAATGGGTTTCATCAATTGTTATGGTACCAAAAAAGAATGAAAAAGTTCACATATGTTAAGATATTTGTAAATTAAATGTGGCTATCTAGAAGGATTATTTTTCTTTATCATTCATGGATAGTATATTAGATGTTGTCACTGGACATGAATGTTATTCATTTCTTGATGGATTCTCCGGTTATAATCAAGTTAAAATTACAAAAGAAGATTAGTTAAAAATTACTTTTACTATGGATTGGGGGACCTCTGCCTATAAGGTTATGCCGTTTGGGCTTTGTAATGCACCAGCTATATTTCAAAGGGTAATGACGCAAGCATTCTAAGATTATCTACAAATTTCAATAGAAATATTTCTAGATGATTTTTGTACATTTAGTACTAGATCTAGGTATTTAGAATGTTTAGGTCAATGTTTGAATCAATGTGTCAAATATGAAATTTCTTTAAATTCAAAAAAGTGACAATTTGGTGTACCCATAATTAAATTGTTGGGTCATATAGTTTTGATGGTAGGCATTGCTACTGATCTGGATAAAATAAAGATTATAGTAGAATTAAAGCAAGCAGACACTATTACGGATGTTCAAGTATTTGTTGGCCATGTCAGTTATTATTGGCAATTTATCTATCTATTTGCAGTTATATGCCTTCTTTTAACAAATCTCGTGAAGAAACCACCAATCGATGGATCCATTCTATTTTAGACAAAAGAATGTATAATTACATTTGAAACATTGAAACAAAAATTGGTTTCAGTACCAATATTGGTGGCACCTTCTTGGACAAAACCATATCAAGTTTATGTAGATGCTGTTAGGGACATAGTCCTTAGAACCTTCTAGAGACAAGTTTCTAGAATTTTCTAGAGACAAGCTTCTAGAACCTTCTAGAAGCAAGTCTCTGAAACCTTCTAGAAGCTTCTTAGTTGATAGAAGATGTTAGGGACATAGTCGTTAGAACCTTCTAGAGATAAGCTTCTAGAACCTTCTAGAAGCAAGTCTCTGGAACCTTCTAGAAGCTTTCTAGTTAGTAGAAGTTACTTGAGAAGCTTCCTAAATAGAAGTATATACTGGAATCGAGCCTGAAGAGTTCTTCAGTCTCGACAACACATCTCTTGAAGCTCTAGCTCACCTCTCTGGTGTTGTTCTTGTATTCATCTGATTAATCTAGTTCTTGTCAATTCTTCTTGAACTTCTTGGTAGATATCAAGTCTGTATTTTGTGTCCGTGATAGTTTGTCGAGACTTCACTCACCTCAGATATCAGAGCTAGTTTCTTCTTTGTTAGAGTGTGGATTATCCCTCTGCTTGGAAGTGTACTAGTACTTTAAAGGTTGCGGATTACCCTCCTCTAAACTGATACTTCTTTTGTTACAATATTGGAGTCTTATTCTTCTTGGAGAGAGTGGATTACCCCTTTTTTTGAAGCTCTTAAGGCATTTTAGAGGTTGCGGAGTACCCTCCTCTAAACCACTATTGTCTTCTTGTAGAGTCATTCCTGTCCTTCTCTTAGAATGGTCAGGGGTCAAGACATTAGTATGATGGAAAGTTTAGAGTCCAAGTTAGATGCTATCATGAATGCCCTCGCTACATTATCACAAAGAACTGCAAAGATTGAAGGAGTCGTGGCAAGGCTTCATAATGATGGAGCATCTGGGATGGCACAATCTAGGTTGCACCAGCCTCAAACTTCTACACTTGGAGAAGCAACTTTACCTCAGGTTCGACAAGCACCGTTGGTTCTACAACATAAGGAACCCCGAGTTAGCCTTTCGGACAAGTTTGATGGTACACGTTCCAAGTTTCAAGGATTCGTCAACCAAATCAGGTTGATAACAGTTTTACAGCCCGAACGCTATCCAACAGAGGAGTCATGTGTTGGGCTTGTTGAAACCTCACTTACAGGACAAGTTCTATCATGGTTTGCTCCTTTGTTTGAGAAACGGTCATCCACACTAAACAACTTTGAAACCTTTTTGGAGGCATTTGCGGAAGCATTTGGTGAACACGACAAGGTTCGATGGGCTACAACAAAGTTCCGGTCACTACGACAAGGGATGCGTTCTACATCAGTCTATGCATCGAACTTCAGGCAATTAGCATGCGACATCAATTGGCACGAAGAAGCGTTGATGAGTCAATTCTAATAGGGTTTAAGGGACGATGTGAAGGATTTGCTGTTAACTCTTCCTGATCCACAAACGCTCAACGAAGCTATTAGCCAAGCTGTGAAGTGCGATAACCGCCTATTCCAATGTCGCCAAGACTAACGTTCAAGACAACATATGGTTCGCCACACCCCAACTATATTGGCAAGCAGCGTGAATTCACATTCAGAGGTAGAAGACATGCAAATTGATGCGATACGTGTCAAATCTCTTACTATAGAAGAAAAAAAGCGGCGTATGGAAGAAGGTCTATGCTTGTATTGCAGTGAAGAAGGCCACAAAGTTGGAAACTGCCCCAAGAAGCAAAATTGACGTATTATCAAGATTAGGGGTACATTTATTCAGGAAAACGAGGATGCCCAGCCACAATAGGAACCGTGTGGCTGGACAGTGAAATATCGCAATAACAACCAGGTTCCTTTCTTTCCGCTCAACGTGTCCTTTGTTTTATAATCCCTTTATTTATTGGCCCTCAGAAACTGAGAACCTTAGTATTATTAGATTCAGGAGCATCTGCTTATTTCTTAGACGAAGAATTTGCAAAGCGTCATAAGATCCCTTTAGTACGAAAATCCAAACCTGTTCACGTTGAGGTCATAGATGGACGACCTTTATTGTCTGGTAGTGTCACCCATAAATCAAAACCTATAGAAGTGATGTTTAAGGACCATAGTAGTCATATTATTTTCAATATTATTAGAACCCCATCAAATCCTGTTATTCTTGGTCTTTCCTGGTTGGAAAAGCATAACCCATTCATAGATTGGAAGTTGCGGAAGATGACCTTTCCCACAAAACCACCCAAGAGCAAGCCTAGTAGAGAACCCCGAATAGAGAAATCCTTATTTATTGAAGCAAGAGCATTTATAAGATTGTCCAAGGGAGGAACACCGTTTGTCATTTATGCGGCTCCAACTACCGGGGAGAAGATCTCAACAACAAGTATACCAGAGCAATATAAGGATTTTAAAGACGTGTTTCAAAAGAAAAATGTCGACATGCTACCGAAACACAGACCATATGATTGCGCCATAGACTTACAGGAAGGAGCACAACCGCCTTTTGGCCCAATCTACAATCTATCGCAGATGGAGTTGGCGGAGTTGCGGAAGTACTTCGACGAGAATCTAGCCAAGAACTTCATCCGTTATTCAAAATCGTCAGCTGGAGCACCCATCTTATTTGTGAAGAAGAAAGATGGCTCATTGCGGATGTGCGTGGATTATCGAGGCCTCAACAAAGTAACAAAGAAGAATCGTTACCCGTTACCCTTGATTTCTCGTCTCTTAGAACAACTTGGATGTGCAAAGATCTTTACAAAAATTGATCTAAGAAAAGCTTACAACCTCGTACGAATCAAAGAAAGAGATGAATGGAAGACAGCATTTCGTACAAGGTATGGCCATTTTGAATATAATGTCATGCCCTTTGGTCTTATCAATGCTCCAGCGGTCTTTCAACATATGATGAATGACATTTTCCGAGAGTACCTTGACGATTTTGTTGTCATCTATTTGGATGATATTTTGATATTCTCCAAAAATGAGGAAGAGCATGAAAAACACGTTCGTTTGGTATTGTCAAGGACAAAGACTCGATGAGGAAAAATATACACCAAAAGGCTATCTCGATATAATAAGTCAAAATATAAACAAGTAGGTATATTAAAAGGAAACTCGAATGGCTATTGCCACAAGACAAGAAACTAAAGACTCTTGAACCTGGACTAGAAGCAAGAAAGGAGTTGACAAGAGTGAAGAAGCCTTCACTCTTGTCTCTATATATACTATCTAACAAGGGGCTACGTGGCGACGTTCTATAGGACCTCCAATATGTGTTGACTTTGTAGGACACATGCCTTGACTTACAAGGCAAGTTTTTCTACGTGTGGGCCACATAGTTAGCTTGATCTTCAAGCTAACAACATGTGTGGCACATGGCCAACTTGTTGACCACGTTTCTAATCCAAAAAGTCAATTAAAGACACCTATGAAGTCAAAGCAACGTCTAGGAAGTTTCTAGGAAGCTTCTATATTAAATATTATATAATTAACTTACTTTTATCTACTTTTATTTACTTCTACCTATTTCTATATGTAATTATTAGCTTACATGATTATGGCCGTGACATTACCCCCCCTTCTAGAGACGAGTTCCACGAGGAGCGGTCATCATATGTTGAGGAAATCTATGATGCGACGAATTGTATTCGCCACATACTCTGATCTCTGTTCTCTTCGAAGATGATTGATAGGGCCTCTCAACCATCGGTAGTGTCCCATACCAGGGCGGGAAGACCACCCAGTTATTTGATCATTATTGAGGCCTTCATAACTTCCTTCGAATAGAATATTCGGAACACCATCAGGAGTTGTTCCTACCTCTAGCAAAATCACCAAACATCGGGAGTCCCTTCCCAAATCGTGATACCAAACGAGTTGTATCTCACCATCTGTTCGAGGAAGAACATGTCATTCTTGAAGATCTTCATCTCGATTGCGTTGTCTTGAAGGTTGTGACAATCGTAATGTCTCGTCCGGCAGGTCAGCAAACGAAGGTTCTTGAGTTGAATCTGCTGGTTGTTGGCTCTCCATCTAATTAGCGTCACAAATGCAAAGAAGTTACAAACAAGGATAGGAAATTGAATGTTATCTTGCCTCAATCTTGTCTCTTTTATAAGAGAGATTTTCATCTTGGTTTTGATGGATGTCGTTGATGAAAAACTTTGACTTTAGTTGATGCATTTGCTAGATTCCTGGATGGCTCCCATGTGTATTCACTAATATCATATCCGCGCCAATGAACAAGATATTCCAGCTTATTTCGGCGCCGCCTTGAGTCTAATATCTCTTCCACATCAAATTCTTCATTATTATCTACTTCTATAGGAGGCGGTGGCATTTGTCTTCTTCCTTGTATATCCACTGTCTTATATGGTTCAAGAAGAGATACGTGGAATACAGGATGGATCTTCATTGACTCCGGTAGATGTAACCGATATGCAACTCGGTTGATCTGTTCAGAAACAGAAAAGGGGCCAAGCCTACGATAGTCCAACTTGTCACAAGGTCGAGTAGTCTTGATATTGCGACGAAGTAGCCATACCTTATCACCGACGTTGATCTGTGGTTGCTCCTTACGATATAGATCCGCGTTTATCTTTTGTCATTCTTGAGCTTCCTTCAATTGCGTCTTCATTATTGCATGTAACTCTGACAACCGATTTGCCATATCTTCTGCTGCAGGATTATCAACTTTTGAAAAATCAAAAGTATCAAGTCGTGGATGATAGCCATAATTGGCAAAGAAAGGTGTTTGTTGCGTGGAAGAATGTACTGTATTATTATAAGCAAACTCTGCCAATGGCAGAAGGGTTGTCCAATCATCTTGTTGGCAGTTGATAGTACACCTTAAATATTGCTCCAACACTTGGTTTACGCACTCTGTTTGTCCATTAGTTTGAGGATGAAAAGCCGAAGATAGTTTGATGTCCACTTTTAAAATCTTGAAAAGGGTCCTCCAAAATCTTGACACAAATTGAGTTCCCCTACCCGATATGATATCTTTAGGTAATCCATGATAGCGATAGATATTATCAATGAAAAGCTTAGCTGTTTCTTCACCTGTGATAGATTTTGTACATGGCACAAAATGTGCCATCTTAGTGAAACGATCTACTATCACAAATATAGAATCATAAGATCTTGAGCTTCGAAGATCTGTGATGAAATCCATAGAAATAGAAGACCATGGTTGTTCTGGTATAGGTAATGGCTGAAGAAGTCCGTAAGGTCGATGATGAGGAATTTTTGATCTTGAACAAATATCACATGATTGTACAAAGTCTTTGACTGACTTCCACATTTGTGGCCACCAAAAATCTCTTGATATGAGTTCCAAAGTCTTATTATATCCAAAGTGCCCTACTGCTGGAAAGTCATGACGTGCTTGAAGAACACGTAAACATGCTTCTCCTTCTGGAACATATAGGCGTCCTTCAAAATATAATAGATTATTATTGAACTCAAACTTAGAAGGATCAGGAGACTTGAAAGAATTATTCTCGATATCATAAACAAGACGGTCTGAGGACATACTGGACTGGATTTGCTTGAGAAAAGTTGAATCAACAGTCAATGTTGATTTCATTGCTCGGAGATGAAATTGCTCCGGTTTCAAGAAGACCGTTCTTTGTTGCTCAAAAGCTGCATCTCCTTCTTTTGGTGCAAAATAAGAACATCTAGATAGGACATCGGATAAACCTTGTTGTTTTCCTGGCCGATAAGTGATAATGAACTCGAATCTTGACAAAGACATACTCCAACGAGCTTGACGACGATTCAACACGCGTGCTGACATGAAATACTCGAGGTTCTTATGATCTGTATACACAGTGACTGGAGTAGAAGCGCCTTCTAGATAATGACGCCATTCTTGAAAGGAATCCACGATCGCAAGAAGTTCTTTATCGTGGATCTCATAATTGATCTCGGCTGCTGAGAATTTTCTTGAATGAAAAGCTATCGGATGGAGTTTGTCATCTGTTCCCATTTGTGATAAAACTGCACCCAAGGCAAAATCTGATGCATCTGTTTCCATAAAAAATGCCTTGGAAAAGTCAACACGATATAAGACTGGTGCAGAGACAAACGATGTCTTCAAGGCTTCAAATGCTGCTTCCGCTTCTTGATTCCATTGAAATTTATCTTTACTAGTCAAGCGTGTAAGTGGAGCTGCAACTCGTGAGAAATCTTTGATGAAGATCCGATAGTAATTGGCAAATCCCAAGAAACATTGAACATCTCTTACTGTCCTTGGAATCTTCCAATCCACGATTGTTTGGACTTTCTTAGAATCCATCATGAGACCATCATTTGAAATGATGTATCCTAAAAAGTCAACTTGAGTAGTGTGAAATACACACTTTTCCATCTTGGCGTACAATCCTGCATCTCTAAGTTTTTGTAATACTTGACGAACATGTATTTCATGTTCTTCGACGTTCTTGGAATAGATCAGGATATTGTCTAGATAGCAGACGACAAAATTGTCTAAGAATTCACGAAATACATCATTCATGAGATGTTGAAAAGCAGCTGGTGCATTCGTGAGTCCAAAGGGCATGACATTATATTCGAAATGTCCATACCTGGTTCGAAACGCAGTCTTCCATTCATCTCCTTCTTTGATCCGTACTAGATTATATGCTCCTCTTAGATCTATTTTTGTATAGATCTTAGCTTGATTCAACTGGTCAAGGAGTCCTGATATCAAAGGTAATGGATACCTGTTCTTGATTGTGATCTTGTTGAGTCCTCGATAATCAACACACATTCGTAAAGATCCATCTTTTTTCTTTACGAATAGAATTGGAGCTCCTGCTGGAGATTTTGAATGGCGTATGAAATTCTTCGCTAAATTCTCGTCAATATATGTCTTGAGTTCAGCCATCTCATCTTGCGATAAACTGTAAATTGGTCCAAATGGTGGCTGAGTTCTTTCCTTGAGGTCGATTGAACAATCATATGGACGATGCTCAGGAAGAATATCTGCATTCTTTTTCTCAAAAACGTCTTGATACTCCTGATATTGACTTGGAATGCCACTTGAAGTCTTTACGTTTTCAAAAATAGGTGCAGCATAAATAGCAAAAGTTGATCCTTCTTTTGCTGCGTGTATAAATGCTTTTGCACCTATCAGTACGGGTTTTACTGTACTAGACTTATAATTTTTTACTTGGTTCGTAGAACTATTAATAACGCTTTGAAAAAAGTCAAGTTTACGCGAATTCCAATCTATTCGAGGGTTATATTTTTCTTGCCAGGATAAACCTAAAATAACTGGATTGGACAGGGATTTAATTATGTTAAAAGCTATGTAGCTATCATGACCGTCTATTGTTACTTTTATAGGATGAGTTTCATGAGTGACATCTCCAGAAGACAAGAGACGACCATCTATGACTTCTACATGTACTGGTTTAGGTTTCTGTACATAGGGTATTTTACGACTTTTAACAAATTGTTCATCTAAAAAACATGCTGAGGCTCCCGAATCTAATAAAGCAGAGGCTTTGTAATTCTTAGGTCCTAAATATAAGTCTATTATAAAACAAGGAGAGGGTTCTGAGGAGAGGATAGGACCTTCATTAGGAATTGTACAAGGTTCCAGCTGCACGGTCCCTATTGTAGCTGGACGGATCCGTTTTCCGACATGTTGTCTTCTTTGACCGTCGTACCCCTCATTTTATAGTTGCGTCATTTCTTTGGACAATGTTGAGCAGTGTGCTTAGGTTCTCCGCAATATAAACATAATCCTTCTTGACGACGACGAATCTTTTCTTGCTCAGTTAGAGGTTTAAAACGTACCGCGTCAATTTGCATGTCTTCTACTTCCGAATGTACGTTTGGCAAAGATGTTGATGTTGCCATTGAGTAATAATGTTGAGGTTCCCGTGAATGATTCTCAGATCGAAATTCAAAAAGTCGATTATCACATTTTACCGCAAAATCGATTGCTTGACTCAAAGTTTGAGGATCAGGTAAGTTGAGCATCAATTTCTTTACTTCGTATTGCAATCCATAAAGAAATTGACTGATGAGTGCAGCATCATCCCACTTGATGTCAATTGCAAGTTGTCGAAATTGTGAAGCATATACTGTTACTGAGCGATTTTCTTGTCGCAGAATTCGGATCTTATTTGTTGCAACACGAGTTGCATCGTGTTCACCATACATAGATTGAAACTCCGCCAAAAAAGCTTCCAAATTCTCCAATATTGGATTTCGTTGTTCAAGAAAAGATGAAAACCACGATAATGCAGAACCAGAAAGTAGAGTGCCAATAAACCTGACTTGTGATCCTGGAGTTGGATAGCTTTGCGGTTGAAGTTCAATTGCCAATTGTACTTGATTGATGAACCCTCGAAACTTTGATCTCGTACCATCAAATTTCTCAGGTAAGGCAATTCTTGGTTTTCTAGTGCTTATAGGATGTTGTACAATTGGAGAAGGAACGTGATTTGTTGTAGATGTTGAAGCAGCTCCGATCATGTCTATATCCCCACTTTCTGCTATTCTTGTTCTTTCCTGTGTTGGTGAATTGAGTTGATGCATCGCAAGCATTAACTCCCTCATTTGCTCTTGCATTTGTGCCATTGCACTCTTTATTTCAACAAGCTCTGCCATAATGACACTAAGAAGAAAAATTTGTTTGATATTGCTCAAGACAAAAGAAAAGAAAGACTTGATAACAAAGAAGATACTAAGAATAATATCAGTTTAGAAGTGGGTAATCCGCAAACTTCTAATACGCTTATGTCTTGTCAAGAGAAAGGGGTAATCCACTCTTACTCAAGAAAAAAAAAGCTCTGATATTGTAAGTGTACTCTTGTCAATCTGTCAAGGACAAAGACTCGATGAGGAAAAATATACACCAAAAGGCTATCTCGATATAATAAGTCAAAATATAAATAAGTAGGTATATTAAAAGGAAACTGGAATGGCTATTGCCACAAGACAAGAAACTAAAGACTCTTGAACCTGGACTAGAAGCAAGAAAGGAGTTGACAAGAGTGAAGAAGCCTTCACTCTTGTCTCTATATATACTATCTAAGAAGGGGCTACGTGGCGACGTTCTATAGGACCTCCAATATGTGTTGACTTTGTAGGACACATGCCTTGACTTACAAGGCAAGTTTTTCTATGTGTGGGCCACATAGTTAGCTTGATCTTCAAGCTAACAACATGTGTGGCACATGGCCAACTTGTTGACCACGTTTCTAATCCAAAAAGTCAATTAAAGACACCTATGAAGTCAAAGCAGCGTCTAGGAAGTTTCTAGGAAGCTTCTATATTAAATATTATATAATTAACTTACTTTTATCTACTTTTACTTACTTCTACCTATTTCTATATATAATTATTAGCTTACATGATTATGGCCGTGACAGATATTGGAGAAACTACGCGAGCGAGGACTATATGCCAAGTTGGAGAAGTGTTTATTTCACTAAATAGAGATGGAGTTTCTGGGGTTCGTTGCGACTACGGAAGGCTTGAAGATGGACCCCAAGAAGGTGGAAGCAATCGTGTCCTGGGAAGTTCCGAAGACGGTTAGAGACGTATAATGCTTTCTTCATTTTTCTAACTTCTATCGGATCTTTATCAAGAATTACTCTCAAGTTGCTGTTCCTCTCACTCGGTTGACATGCAAGGATAACCTGAAATGGAGACCTCTAGCATAGAAGGCATTTCAAAACCTGAAGACCGCATTTACTACGGCTCCAATCTTGATACATCTAGACTTTACAAAGGCCTTCTATTTAGAAACTAATGCTTCGGATTTTGTTTTGGGAGTTGTACTTTCACAAATGGGAGAAGACAAGAAGCTCCATCTGGTTGCATTCTATTCTCGAAAGTTCTCTGTTGCTGAAATCAATTATGAGATCTACGATAAGGAACTTCTTGCTATAGTGGATTCTTTCCAAGAATGGCATCACTTTCTTGAAGGAGCTGCACATCCAGTGACCATTATATACAGATCACAAGAATTTGGAGTATTTCGTGTTGGCTCGAGTTCTAAATCGACGTCAAGCTCAATGGAGTATGTTGCTATCTAGGTTCGATTTTATTATCACTTATCGACCTGAAAAGTAGCAAGGACTATCTGATGCCTTATCGAGGAGATCGTATCTTGTACCAAAGGCTGGAGAAGCAGCGTTTGATCAACAATGTACGACATTGTTGAAGGCAGAGCAATTTTAGCTTTACGCTACTATTATGCCAATTGATGCTGACTTCCCGAATCAGGTATGTCCCGTAACCATTGAAGATTCAGTAGCCATTGATATTAAGCAGCGTGCCAATGACGACAAGTTCAAGGTGGAGGAAGATCTTTTATACTTTGAAGAGCGGTTATATATCCCAAAAGGACCAGCACGACTCCGAGTTCTTCAATATAACCACGATTTTCCAACTGGGGAACATTTTGGATTCAACAAGACCTTAGAGCTTATTTCTCAAGATTTTTGGTGGCCCCAAATGTGGAAGGATGTGAAAGATTTTGTCCTCTCCTGCAACATCTGTTCAAGATCCAAGAATCCTCGGCATCGCCCTTATGGACTCCTACAGCCATTGCCGATTCCACGTCGACTATGGTCTTCAATTTCCATGGACTTCATCATGGACCTCCTATCATCGAATTCATTTGACAGCATCTTTATCGTGGTAGATCGGCTTACAAAAATGACACACTTTGTCCCTTGCAAGAAGGCATTGTCCAGTGAAGTCACAGCAAGACTCTTTCTCGATAATATGTATCGATATCATGGACTACTAGATGATATCGTATCAAATCGAGGAACCCAGTTCGTATCGAAGTTTTGGAGATCTCTCTTTGAGATACTGAAGGTGGATATCAAGCTTTCTTCGGCTTTTCATCTTCAAATTGATGGTCAAACAGATCGGGTGAACCAAGTCTTGGAACAATACTTATGATGTAGCATCAACTATCAGCAAGACGATTGGACCACATATCTGCCGCTAGCTGAGTTTGCATATAACAACATCCTCCATGTGTCGACTTAATACACACCATTCTTTTCCAACTATGGGTATCATCCGAAGCTTGATTTATTGAGTCCATCAACAAATAACAATCCAACAACTGAAGGATTTGCGAAACAACTATCAGAGCTTCAAAATATGTTGAAGCTTCAATTACAATCCGTTCAAAAATCCTACAAGTCGATTGCAGATAGATTTCAGAGATAAAGCATGGCTTCTTCAACGGAATATCAAGACCAAGCGACCATGTGATAAGTTGGACTATCGAAGATTGGGACCATTTATCATCCAAAAGTAAATCAATCCAGTGGCTTACCGTCTGGAATTACCGGCTTCTATGAAGGTACATCCAGTCTTTCATGTCTCTTTGTTGGAGCCTTATCGAGAGTCATCTTTTCCTGGAAGAGTGCAATGTCTGTGACCTAGTATTGAGATCGAGAACCACAAAGAATACAAGGTTGAAAAAGTGCTGGATTCTCGGCAAAGGTGGGGCAAGTTGGAGTATCTTGTTCATTGCTGCGGCTACGACATTAATAAGAGAACGTGGGAGCCAGCTGAAAATCTCACCAATGCACCGCAAAAGGTACAGGAGTTTCATCAATAATATCCTCATAAACCTAAGCCGGTTCGACAATAGCTTCTTTCTGAAGCTTGCTCACCCAAGAATATAAGAAAGGGAGAGAGCACCACCAAAATTCGTAGTTGATGTAGTTATTTTCTCCAAGATAAAAAAGAATTTTTTCAGTAGCCATAGTTTGGTCTTCTGATATGGATAGCCAAGAGATAGATACTATGCCAGTCAGATTATCTCAACCAACTAGTTCACGAAGGCGACCCCGAGATGAAGAACTACATGCACCATGATGACGACGGAGGATACCAAGTAACCGATCACTGGTGATTGTATTTGAGTCCGAGCCTGCTTACAATGGTCAACCAAAAGGCATATTTGCAGGACAATTTTACAATGAAGACACAGAAGTTCATGCTTGGTCAGAAGTTGAAGGAGTGGGCCACTACCGTTGGCTTCAAGGGCTGATGAACCACTTACCTCGCGAACAACAGTTGGAGTTCATAGCAGACGTTATGTGACAGATCTTCATTTTCTTGCGTTGGTACTGATTGACAACAACAATGCTTCTCAGAGACCTCGAAGCTAAAGGAGGGGATGATATTAGGGACATAGTCCTTAGAACCTTCTAGAGACAAGTTTCTAGAACTTTTTAGAGACAAGCTTCTAGAACCTTCTAGAAGCAAGTCTCTGGAACCTTCTAGAAGCTTCTTAGTTGATAGAAGATGTTAGGGACATAGTCCTTAGAACCTTCTAGAGATAAGCTTCTAGAACCTTCTAGAAGCAAGTCTCTGGAATCTTCTAGAAGCTTCTTAGTTGGTAGAAGTTGCTTGAGAAGCTTCCTAAATAGAAGTATATATTGGGATCGAGGCTGAAGAGTTCTTCAGTCTCAACAACACATCTCTTGGAGCTCTAGCTCACCTCTCTAGTGTTGTTCTTGTATTCATCTGATTAATCTAGTTCTTGTCAGTTCTTCTTGAACTTCTTGGTAGATATCAAGTCTGTATTCTGTGTCTGTGACAGATGCATCTTATGTTGTAATTGGTTTTGTGCTAAGCCAAAAAGATGACCGAGGTTTTGATCACCATATTTATTATGCAAGTCATCAATTGGTAGCAGCTAAAAGAAATTATACAACAACCAAAAGAAAAGCATTGGAGATAATTTATTCCATATAAAAGTTTCGACATTATCTTCTTGGTTATAAATTTATTTTCCATGTCGACGATAATACTTTAAAATATATGATTAATAAGCCTCAATTGAGTGGTTGTATTGCACAATGGATTTTACTCTTACACAAATTTGATTTTACTATTCGAGTAAGACCAAAAAAATCACATTCTAATACAGACTATTTATCTTGGTTATCAAATATATTGGGTAATGAACCCATTAACAATGCACTACCCGATTTGGAATTGTTTGTGGTAGATGTAATTACTCTGGAGTATACTGAAATAATTCAATACTTGACATTTCAAACCTTCCCACCTAATTTCAATGAAAAGCTTAAACGACGCTTAATATTAAAATATACACCTTATACGATGATTAGTGAAGCTTTATATAAACAAGGCAAGGATGGAATTTTACGATGCTATATTTATCAAAATGAAGTGCGTACTGTATTAAAAAATTACCACTTAGACTTAGATGTGGTAGACATTTTATGAGGGACAGCATGTCTCGTAAAGCTTTACAGGTTGGTTATTGGTGGCCAACAATGTTTGCAAATGTCCACCAATTGTGATCCATCTTAGAGAACGGGTCGACCTATTGGAATTTCAGTAATGCCATTGGTACCAATTCTCGCTCAAGCACCTTTTAAAAAATGGAGAATTGATTTTGTAGGACCAATTGCACCTGCCTCGAGAAATGCACAAAAACGGTATATACTGGTAGGAACGGATTATGTAACAAAATGGGCTGAAGCCATAGCTACGAAAACCGATAGTGCAAGTACAGTAGCAACCTTTTTGTATGAAAATATTATTACACGGTTCGATTGTCCATGAGAATTGGTTAGTGATCGAGAAGTCATTTTATAAATAGTACAATCGAAGCACTTATGGCTAAATACGAGATAAAATATTATAAAAATATACCGTATCATCCTAGAGCCAATGGACAAATGAAAAAGACTAATAGAATTTTATGTAAAATCTTAACAAAAATAATTTCAAGAGTGGGAATAGATTGGGACACTAAGTTGTTTGCAGCTTTATGGGCATACCGTACTGCGTATAAAGTTACTACTAATGCTATACCTTTTCAATTGGTTTATGGCCAGGAAGTAATATTACCTATTGAATTGGAAGTCCAAAGTTTACGAATTGCTATAAATAATAAATTGAGAGATTATGATTCATTACGGCATTGTTTAGAAGAATTGGAAAAATTGGATGAAACTAGAGCCAATGCATTAATGATAATAGAAACTACACAAAAACGAAGGAAGCCTTATTATGATAGTAAGCTTATACCAAAGGCTTTTATGCCAAATAATTTGATACTTCTTTATGATGGTCGATTTAAAAATTTTTCAAAAAAATTTCAAGTTCGATTGCATGGGCCATATCAAGTTATTGACGGAATTCCAAATAGTTCAGTGTAATTGAAAGATTTTATGGATACTAAATTTATGACATGGATCAATGGCAATTGACTTAAACTTTACTATACATAACCTCGGGATGGATTTTCTGTTACAAAAGCGAGGATCGACCTAATTGATTGGACTATAGTAAGAAGTATATGGGGGCTCTTGACAAGCATCATATTTTCTTTTGTGGTTAAGAAGAAGTGGATGTGTTACGGCCATAATCATGTAAGCTAATAATTACATATAGAAATAGGTAGAAGTAAGTAAAAGTAGATAAAAGTAAGTTAATTCTATAATATTTAATATACAAGCTTCCTAGAAACTTCTTAGACGCTGCTTTGACTTCATAGGTGTCTTTAATTGACTTTTTGGATTAGAAACGTGGTCAACAAGTTGGCCATGTGCCACACATGTTGTTAGCTTGAAGATCAAGCTAACTATGTGGCCCACACGTAGAAAAACTTGCCTTGTAAGTCAAGGCATGTATCTTACAAAGTCAACACATATTGGAGGTCCTATAGAACGTCGCCACGTAGCCCCTAGTTAGATAGCATATATAGAGACAAGAGTGAAGGCTTCTTCACTCTTGTCAACTCCTTTCTTGCTTCTAGTCTAGTTTCAAGGGTCTCTAATTTTCTTGTCTTTTGGCAATAGCCATTCTAGTTTCTCTTTTCAATATACATACTTATTATTCATATTTTGTTACTTTTCTTTGAGTGAAGGCTTACTTGTCTGAACTATTTTTTCATTGAGTTCTTGTCCTTGACAGATTGACAAGAGTACACTTACAATATCAGAGCTTTTTTTTTCTTGAGTAAGAGTGGATCACCCCTTTCTCTTGACAAGGCATAAGCGTATTAGAAGTTTGCGGATTACCCACTTCTAAACTGATATTATTCTTAGTATCTTCTTTGTTATCAAGTCTTTTTTTTCTTTTGTCTTGAGCAGTATCAAACAAATTTTTCTTCTTAGTGTCATTATGGCAGAGCTTGTTGAAATAAAGAGTGCAATGGTACAAATGCAAGAGCAAATGAGGGAGTTAATGCTTGCGATGCATCAACTCAATTCACCAACACAGGAAAGAACAAGAATAGCAGAAAGTGGGGATATAGACATGATCGGAGCTGCTTCAACATCTACAACAAATCACGTTCCTTCTCCAATTGTACAACACCCTATAAGCACTAGAGAACCAAGAATTGCCTTACCTGAGAAATTTGATGGTACGAGATCAAAGTTTCGAGGGTTCATCAATCAAGTACAATTGGTAATTGAACTTCAATCGCAAAGCTATCCAACTCCAGGATCACAAGTCAGGTTTATTGGCACTCTACTTTCTGGTTCTGCATTATCGTGGTTTTCGTCTTTTCTTGAACAACGAAATCCAATATTGGATAATTTGGAAGCTTTTTTGGCGGAGTTTCAATCTATGTATGGTGAACACGATGCAACTCGTGTTGCAACAAATAAGATCCAAATTTTGCAACAAAGAAATCGCTCAGTAACAGTGTATGCTTCACAATTTCGACAACTTGTAATTGACATGAAGTGGGATGATGCTACACTCATCAGTCAATTTCTTTATGGATTACAATACGAAGTAAAGAAATTGATGCTCAACTTACCTGATCCTCAAACTTTGAGTCAAGCAATTGATTTTGCGGTAAAATGTGATAATCGACTTTTTGAATTTCGATCTGAGAATCATTCACGGGAACCTCAACGTTATTACTCAATGGCAACATCAACATCTTTGCCAAACGTACATTCGGAAGTAGAAGACATGCAAATTGACGCGGTACGTTTTAAACCTCTAACTGAGCAAGAAAAGATTCGTCATCGTCAAGAAGGATTATGTTTATATTGCGGAGAACCTAAGCACACTGCTCAACATTGTCCAAAGAAATGACGCAACTATAAAATGAGGGGTACGACGGTCAAAGAAGACAACATGTCAGAAAACGGATCCGTCCAGCTACAATAGGGACCGTGCAGCTGGAACCTTGTACAATTCCTAATGAAGGTCCTATCCTCTCCTCAGAACCCTCTCCTTGTTTTATAATAGACTTATATTTAGGACCTAAGAATTACAAAGCCTCTGCTTTATTAGATTCGGGAGCCTCAGCATGTTTTTTAGATGAACAATTTGTTAAAAGTCGTAAAATACCCTATGTACAGAAACCTAAACCAGTACATGTAGAAGTCATAGATGGTCGTCTCTTGTCTTCTGGAGATGTCACTCATGAAACTCATCCTATAAAAGTAACAATAGATGGTCATGATAGCTACATAGCTTTTAACATAATTAAATCCCTGTCCAATCCAGTTATTTTAGGTTTATCCTGGCTAGAAAAATATAACCCTCGAATAGATTGGAATTCACGTAAACTTGAGTTTTCTCAAAGTGCTATTAATAGTTCTACCAACCAAGTAAAAAATTATAAGTCTAGTATAGTAAAACCCGTACTGATAGGTACAAAAGCATTTATACACGCAGCAAAAGAAGGATCAACTTTTGCAATTTATGCTGCACCTATTTCTGGAAACGTAAAGACTTCAAGTGGCATTCCAAGTCAATATCAGGAGTATCAAGACGTTTTTGAGAAAAAGAATGCAGATATTCTTCCTGAGCATCGCCCATATGATTGTTCAATCAACCTCAGGGAAGGAACTGAGCCACCATTTGGACCAATTTACAATTTATCGCATGATGAGATGGCTGAACTCAAGACATATATTGACGAGAATTTAGCGAAGAATTTCATACGCCATTCAAAATCTCCAGCAAGAGCTCCAATTCTATTCGTAAAGAAAAAAGATGGATCTTTACGAATGTGTGTTGATTATCGAGGACTCAACAAGATCACAATCAAGAACAGGTATCCATTACCTTTGATATCAGGACTCCTTGACCAGTTGAATCAAGCTAAGATCTATACAAAAATAGATCTAAGAGGAGCATATAATCTAGTACGGATCAAAGAAGGAGATGAATGGAAGATTGCGTTTCGAACTAGGTATGGACATTTTGAATATAATGTCATGCCCTTTGGACTCACGAATGCACCAGCTGCTTTTCAACATCTCATGAATGATGTATTTCGTGAATTCTTAGACAATTTTGTCGTCTGCTATCTAGACGATATCCTGATCTATTCTAAGAACGTCGAAGAACATGAAATATATGTTCATCAAGTATTACAAAAACTTAGAGATGTAGGATTGTACGCGAAGATGGAAAAGTGTGTATTTCACACTACTCAAGTTGATTTTTTAGGATACATCATTTCAAATGATGGCCTCATGATGGATTCTAAGAAAGTCCAAACAATCATGGATTGGAAGATTCCAAGGACAGTAAGAGATGTCCAATGTTTCTTGGGATTTGCCAATTACTATCGGATCTTCATCAAAGATTTCTCACGAGTTGCAGCTCCACTTACACGCTTGACTAGTAAAGATAAATTCCAATGGAATCAAGAAGCGGAAGCAGCATTTGAAGTCTTGAAGACATCGTTTGTCTCTGCACCAGTCTTATATCGTGTTGATTTTTCCAAGGCATTTTTTATGGAAACAGATGCATCAAATTTTGCCTTAGGTGCAGTTTTATCACAAATGGGAATAGATGACAAACTTCATCTGATAGCTTTTCATTCAAGAAAATTCTCAGCAGCTGAGATCAATTATGAGATCCACGATAAAGAACTTCTTGCGATCGTGGATTCCTTTCAAGAATGGCGTCATTATCTAGAAGGCGCTTCTACTCCAGTCACTGTGTATACAGATCACAAGAACCTCGAGTATTTCATATCAGCACGCGTGTTGAATCGTCGTCAAGCTCGTTGGAGTATGTCTTTGTCAAGATTTGACTTCATTATCACTTATCGGCCAGGAAAACAACAAGGTTTGTCCGATGCCCTGTCTAGACGTTCTTATTTTGCACCAAAAGAAGGAGATGCAGCTTTTGAGCAACAAAGAACGGTCCTCTTGAAACCGGAGCAATTTCATCTCCGAGCAGTGAAATCAACACTGACTGTTGATTCAACTTTTCTCAAGCAAATCCAGTCCAGTATGTCCTCAGACCCTCTTGTTCATGATATCGAGAATAATTCTTCCAAGTCTCATGATTCTTCTAAGTTCGAGTTCAAGAATAATCTATTATATTTTGAAGGACGCCTATATGTTCCAGAAGGAGAAGCATGTTTACGTGTTCTTCAAGCATGTCATGACTTTCCAGCAGTAGGGCACTTTGGATATAATAAGACTTTGGAACTCATATCAAGAGATTTTTGGTGGCCACAAATGTGGAAGTCAGTCAAAGACTTTGTACAATCATGTGATATTTGTTCAAGATCAAAAATTCCTCGTCATCGACCTTACGGACTTCTTCAGCCATTACCTATACCAGAACAACTATGGTCTTCTGTTTCTATGGATTTCATCACAGATCTTCCAAACTCAAGATCTTATGATTCTATATTTGTGATAGTAGATCGTTTCACTAAGATGGCACATTTTGTGCCATGTACAAAATCTATCACAGGTGAAGAAACAGCTAAGCTTTTCATTGATAATATCTATCGCTATCATGGATTATCTAAAGATATCATATCAGATAGGGGTACTCAATTTGTGTCAAGATTTTGGAGGACCCTTTTCAAGATTTTAAAAGTGGACATAAAGCTATCTTCGGCTATCCATCCTCAAACTGATGGACAAACAGAGTGCGTAAACCAAGTCTTAGAGCAATATTTAAGGTGTACTATCAATTACCAACAATATAATTGGACAACCCTTGTGCCATTGACAGAGTTTGCTTATAATAATACGGTACATTCTTCCACACAACAAACACCTTTCTTTGTCAATTATGGCTATCATCCACAACTTGATAATTTTGATTTTTCAAAAGTTGATAATCCTGCAGCAGAAGATATGGCAAATCGGTTGTCAAAGTTACATGCAATAATGAAGACGCAATTGAAGGAAGCTCAAGAACGACAAAAGATAAACGCAGATCTATATCGTAAGGAGCAACCACAAATCAATGTGGGTGATAAGGTATGGCTACTTCTTCGCTATATCATGACTACTCGACCTTGTGACAAGTTGGACTATTGTAGGCTTGGCCCCTTTTCTGTTTCTGAACAGATCAACCCAGTTGCATATCGGTTACATCTACCGGAGTCAATGAAGATCCATCCTGTATTCCACGTATCTCTTCTTGAACCATATAAGACAATGGATATACAAGGAAGAAGACAAATGCCACCGCCTCCTATAGAAGTAGATAATAATGAAGAATTTGAGGTGGAAGAGATATTAGACTCAAGGCGGCGCCGAAATAAGCTGGAATATCTTGTTCATTGGCGCGGATATGATATTAGTGAACGCACATGGGAGCCATCCAAGAATCTAGCAAATGCATTAGCTAAAGTCAAAGTTTTTCATCAACGACATCCATCAAAACCAAGATGAAAATCTCTCTTATAAAAGAGACAAGATTGAGGCAAGATAACATTCAATTTCCTATCCTTGTTTGTAACTTCTTTGCATTTGTGACGCTAATTAGATGGAGAGCCAACAACCAGCAGATTCAACTCAAGAACCTTCGTTTGCTGACCTGCCGGACGAGACATTACGATTGTCACAACCTTCAAGATGACGCAATCGAGATGAAGATCTTCAAGAATGACATGTTCTTCCTCGAATAGATGGTGAGATACAACGCATTTGGTATCACGATTTGGGAAGGGACTCTTGATGTTTGGTGATTTTGCTAGAGGTAGGAACAACTCTTGATGGTGTTCTGAATATTCTATTTGAAAGAAGTTACGAAGGCCTCAACAATGATCAAATAACTGGGTGGTCTTCCCGCCCTCGTATGGGACACTACCGATGGTTGAGAGGCCCTATCGATCATCTTCGAAGAGAACAGAGATCAGAGTATGTGGCAAATACAATTCGTCGCATCATAGATTTCCTCAACATATGATGACCGCTCCTCATGGAACTCGTCTCTAGATGGGGGGGTAATGTCACGGCCATAATCATGTAAGCTAATAATTACATATAGAAATAGGTAGAAGTAAGTAAAAGTAGATAAAAGTAGGTTAATTCTATAATATTTAATATAGAAGCTTCCTAGAAACTTCCTAGACGCTGCTTTGACTTCATAGGTGTCTTTAATTGACTTTTTGGATTAGAAACGTGGTCAACAAGTTGGCGATGTGCCACACATGTTGTTAGCTTGAAGATCAAGCTAACTATGTGGCCCACACGTAGAAAAACTTGCCTTGTAAGTCAAGGCATGTGTCCTACAAAGTCAACACATATTGGAGGTCCTATAGAACATCGCCACGTAGCCCCTAGTTAGATAGCATATATAGAGACAAGAGTGAAGGCTTCTTCACTCTTGTCAACTCCTTTCTTGCTTCTAGTCTAGTTTCAAGGGTCTCTAGTTTTCTTGTCTTTTGGCAATAGCCATTCTAGTTTCTCTTTTCAATATACATACTTATTATTCATATTTTGTTACTTTTTTTTGAGTGAAGGGTTTCTTGTCTGAACTGTTTTTTCATCGAGTTCTTGTCCTTGACAAGATGGCGGAAAAGGAAAAGGTGGCGAACATGGTGTCTGAGAAAGCAAGGATGGAGATCGATTGGAAGGAACGGCAAGAACGGTTGTAGGTAGATGTTGCAATGTTGTAGACTAAACTAGCCGTGTTAGCGAAGGAGGCGAATAATTTAGTGTGGACCAATATACCAATTTTAGCGACAATACCTTTGGAGATACCTTTGAAACCAACAGAAGAATGGCAGAAGATGTTGGAGGAGCGCGACAACCAAATTGCTGTCTTGAATCTCAAGTATAAGAATTGAATTTGTTGAATGAAGATCTGATGATGCGTTTCAATAGAGAACCATTGAACACCGAGGTAGACGAAAAGATGTAGCAGAGGAGGAAGTCACCAATTCAAAGGGTGGTAAGTCAACACCAATGAGTGAAGAAGCCAATGCTGCTACATCTTTATAAATTGAGGCTAAATAATGTTTGTTAGGGTGCTGCACTATTAAGAGTGGGGCTCTGTAGAATAAGTAAATAAATTTTGTGATAAGTTACTGATTGGTTATTGACAACCTTGAGAATTAGATTTATGGTTACGCAATTGAGTTGATAACAGTAGATTATTAGTAGAACAAATGGTTAAGAACTCAAAGGTTCATAACCTTTGAAATCTGTTGGCTGACGATCCATCTTTTGGTAGGATAAAGAAGTTGAGCAAAGAGAGATCGGAGCTAGACTGTAGGAGTCGTAAGCCGAAGTAAGCTTGGTGCTACTTCTTTGTTTTCTTTGCTTTTATTATTTGCTTATGAAGAATTGTGATTGAAAGAAGTATTGTTTAAACTATGATTAGAATATTGTAGAATATGACTTTGGACTAACCGTTTTGGAAAAAATCTGTGACCTTGAGAATTGAGATTATTGAATTGTGTTATACTAAGTGAAGATATTGAATTCTGTGTGATGAATTGAAAAATTGAATATAATAAGTAAGCTGGAGGTCAGTAATTGAATATATATAAACAATAAAGAGAGTAAGTGGGAGATGAACTGATAAGAATATGGAAGTATTATTGAATTTTTAGTCGTAGAATGGATTATGTATTGAATTAAGATGGAAGTAATAAGCCTTGGTGTTTTGTAGTTTAATAATTGATTTGAGATAGCTAGAGTACAGTCAATTATGATACTAACAGATTCAATTCATATAATTAGTCTTTTCCCGTGTTTGAACCCACCTCTATTAGTTCAATTGCTTTGATATATTGAAGCTTGAACACAACGAGAACAATAATAACTCTTCTTCCATTTTTGAGTTGTTTCCATGTTGAAAAGAATTGTAGCCCATATTTCATCTAATTCTTTTAATTTTTCCAATCGAGATTATAATGATGCTTTATCACTAAGTCATTCATCCAAGTTAATCCATAAACTTTGAACCTCCAACTCGATTGATAAAATTACCTCTTGCCCGTAAACTAATTAGAATGGAGTAGAGGTGGTAGTTACTTTATATGCGGTACGATACGCCCATAAAGCCGCAAAGAGTTTGATCTCCCAATCGATACCTGCCCTCAAAATTGTCTTAATCAAGACCTTGCACAAAATTTCATTGGTCTTTTTTGTTTGCTTATTAGTGCGAGGATGATATAGAGTGCTTTAGCTATGCTTGATCTCATATGTGTTCATCAAGGCTGCTATAGTAGCATTGATGAAATAGGTGCCACGATTGCTAATCAATTCTTTTGGACATCCAAATCGAGTTATAATATTCTCATATAGAAAAGTGGCCACCGTACTAATATTATCATTGCATGTAGCAATAGCCTCTGTCCATTTTGTTACATAGTCTGTGGCAACTAACATATATCGCTTCTGGCCAAGTTTTGATGCTGATGCGATGGAATCTATAAAATCAATACTCTATTTTTTAAATGGGGCCTATATCAAGATTGATATTAACGACATTGCCGAAGTACCCGTGGGTTGACCAATTCGTTGACAAGGATGACAACGACAAACAAATTGGTGCTCATTAAAAAATATTGTGGGCCACCAATATCCGGCCAATAAAGCCTTGCGAGCAGTACTGTCCCCCGTTAAAATGACCACCACAACTATTCAAATGGCAATCCTCTAGTATCGACCGTACTTTACTTGGAAAGATATAGCATCTTAGAATGCCATCTTTGCCTTGTTTATACAAAGCATCGCAAATCATTGTGTATAGGGCACTCTTTAGAATGAGTCACTTCTTAAGCTTATTAGAGAAAGTTGGCGGAAAAGTGTGGAAGGACAAAAATTGAATGATTTTACTATACTCTAGAGAAATCACATCTACCATAAATAGTTTGGCATCGAGAAGAGCATTAGGAATAGGCTTGTTGCCAAAAATATTAGACAACTGAGATAAATGATCAATATTTGCATATTTCTTCCCAAGTCATATGACAATTATAAAATTAAACTCTTGTAGGAGTAATACCCATTAGGTAATGTGCCCACTCAATTGAAGCTTATTAATCATGTATTTGAGGGCATTATGATCCACATAAAATATAAACGGATACCCAACCAAATAATGTCGAAATTTTTGAACCGAGTATATCATATCCAACGCTTCTCGTTCAGTAGTAGTGTAATTACGTTCGGCAACCACCTATTGCTGACTGACATAATAGATAGGATGATCCAAATCCTTATCATCTTTCTAACTTAGCACTGATCCAATAGCCACATTAGATGCATCAACGTATACATGAAAGGGCTCCATCTAATGAGGGGCCACCAATATCGGTACAAAGACCAATTTTGAGTTCAATGCTTCAAAGGCCATGGTACACTTCATGGTCCATATGGGACTAATCCCATCTGATGGAGGTTTCTTTAGTAAGTTTGTTAAAAGTTGACAAATAACTACAAACAAACAAATAAATCATCGATAATAATTGATATGGTCGACGAATCCTCGAACATCAGAGACCGTCTCTAGTCCACGCAAATTCATTATATGCTTCATTTTGTCAGGATCTATAGCAATACCATGGCGGGAGATGATATGTCCCAATAATTTTCCTAATAGAACACCAAATTAAAACTTATCCAAGTTCAACGATATCCCAAATTTAATGTACTAAGCTAAATATTTACTTAAATAATTAAGATAATCTTGTTTTGTACTGAATGTATAGAAGTCATCTAAAAAGATCTCCATAAATATCCGAAGATAGCTTTGGAAGGCCTAAGTCATCACTCTTTGAAATATGGCTGGGACGTTACATAACCCAAAAGGCATCATCCGATAAGCAAATGTGCCCTAATATCACGGACACAGAACTACAGACTTGAGGTCTAACAAAAAGTTCAAAAAGAACTGGGAAGAACTAGATTAATCAAATGAATACAAGAACAACACCAGAGAGGTGAGCTAGAGCTCCAAGAGATGTGTTGTCAAGATTGAAGAACTCTTCAGCCTCGATTCCAATATATACTCCTATTTAGGAAGCTTCTCAAGCAACTTCTACCAACTAAGAAGCTTCTAGAAGGTTCCAGAGACTTGCTTCTAGAAGGTTCTAGAAACTTATCTCTAGAAAGTTTTAAGGACTATGTCCCTAACATCTTCTACCAACTAAGAAGCTTCTAGAAGGTTCCAGAGACTTGCTTCTAGAAGGTTCTAGAAGCTTATCTCTAAAAGGTTCTAGAAGCTTGTCTCTAGAAGGTTTTAGAAACTTGTCTCTAGAAGGTTCTAAGGACTATGTCCCTAATATTATCCCCTCCTTTAGCTTTGAAGTCTCTGAGAAGCAATGTTGTTGTCAATCAGTACCAACGCAAGAAAATGAAGATCTGTCCCATAAGATCTGCTATGAACTCCAACTATTGTTCACAAGGTAAGTGGTTCATCGGTCCTTGAAGCCAACAGTAGTGGCCCACTCCTTCAACTTCATGAACTTCCGTGTCTTCATTGTGAAATTATCCTGCAAATACGCCTTCTGGCTGACCATCGTAAGCAAGTTCGGACTCAAATACAATCACCAGTGATCGGTTACTTGGTATCCTCCGTCGTCATCATGGTGCATGTAGTTCTTCATCTCGGGGTCGCCTTCGTGAACTAGTTGGTTGAGATAATCTGACTGGCATAGTATCTATCTCTTGGCTATCCATATCAGAAGACCAAACTATGGCTACTGAAAAAATTCTATTTTATCTTGGAGAAAATAACTACATCAACTACGAATTTTTGGTGGTGCTCTCCCCCTTTCTTATATTCTTGGGTGAATAAGCTTAAAAAAGAAGCTATCGTCGAAGCGGCTTAGGCTTATGAGAATGTTGTTGATGAAACTCATGTATCTTTTGCAGCGCATTGGCGAGATTTTCAGTTGGCTCCCACGTTTGCTCATTAATGTCGTAGCCACACCAATGAGTAAGATACTCCAACTTGCCCCACCTTCGCCGTGAATCCAGCACCTTTTCAACCTTGTATTTCTCATGGTTCTCGATCTCAATACTAGGTGGTGGACATTGCACTCTTCCAGGAAAAGATGACTCTCGATAAGGCTTCAACAAAGAAATATGAAAGACAGGATGTACCTTCATAGAAGCCAGTAATTCTAGATGGTACGCCACTGGATTGATTTGCTTTTGGATGATAAATGGTCCCAATCTTCGAGAGTCCAACTTATCACATGGTCGCTTGGTCTTGATATTTTGTCGAAGAAGCCATGCTTTATCTCTAATTTTGAAAGTAGGTGCTTGATTCCGAAATCTATCTGCAGACGCCTTGTAGGATTCTTGAGCGGATTATAATTGAAGCTTCAACATATTTTGAAGCTCTAATAGTTGCTTCGGAAATCCTTCAGCTGCTGAATTGTTATTTGTTGATGGACTCAATAAATCAAGCTTCGGATAATATCCATAGTTGGAAAAGAATGATGTATATTGAGTCGATGCATGGAGGGTGTTGTTATATGCAAACTCGGCTAGCGACAGATATGTGGTCCAATCGTCTTGCTGATAGTTGATGCTACATCGTAAGTATTGTTCCAAGACTTGGTTCACTCGTTTCATTTGGCCATCAGTTTGAAGATAAAAAGTCGAAGAAAGCTTGATATCCACCTTCAGTATCTCAAAGAGAGATCTCCAAAACTTTGATACGAACTAGATTCCACGATCTGATATGATATCATTTGATAGTCCATGGTATCGATACATATTATTGAGAAAGAGTCTTGCTATGACTTCACTGGACAATGTCTTCTTGCAAGGAACAAAATATGTCATTTTTGTAAGCCGATCTACCACGACAAAGATGCTCTCAAATGAGTTCGATGATGGCAGGTCCGTAATGAAGTCCATGGAAATTGAAGACCATGATCGACGTGGAATCGGCAATGGCTGTAGGAGTCCATAAGGGTGATGCTGAGGATTCTTGGATCTTGAACAGATGTCGTAGAAGAGGAAAAAATCTTTCACATCCTTTCACATTTGGAGCCACCAAAAATCTCGAGAAATAAGCTCTAAGGTCTTGGTGAATCCAAAATATCTCGCAGTTGGAAAATCGTGGCGAGATTAGAGAACTCGGAGTCGTGCTGGTCCTTTTGGGATATATAATTGCTCCTCAAAGTATAAAAGATCTCCCTCCACCTTGAACTTGTCGTCATTGGCACGCTGCTTAATATCAATGGCTACTGAATCTTCAATGGTCACGGCATGTACCTGATTCAGAAAGTCAGCATCAATTGGCACAATAGTAGCATAAAGCTGAGATTGCTCTGGCTTCAACAATGTCGTACATTGTTGATCAAATGCTGCTTCTCCAGCCTTTGGTACAAGATACGATCTCCTCGATAAGGTATCAGATAGTCCTTGCTGCTTTTCAGGTCGATAAGTGATAACAAAATCGAACCTAGATAGCAACATACTCCACCGATCTTGACGTCGATTTAGAACTCGAGTTGACATGAAATACTCCAAATTCTTGTGATTTGTGTATACGGTCACTGGATGTGTAGCTCCTTCAAGAAAGTGACGCCATTCTTGGAAAGAATCCATTATAGCAAGAAGTTCCTTATCGTGGATCTCATAATTGATTTCAGCAGCAAAGAACTTTCGAGAATAGAATGCAACCAGATGGAGCTTCTTGTCTTCTCCCATTTGTGAAAGTACAACTCCCAAAGCAAAATCCGAGGCACTCGTTTCTAAATAAAAGGCCTTTGTAAAGTCTGGATGTATCAAGATTGGAGCTGTAGTAAATGCGGTCTTCAGGTCTTGAAATGCCTTCTATGCTAGAGGTCCCCATTCTAGCTTATCCTTGCATGTCAACCGAGTGAGAAAAGCAGCAACTTGAGAGTAATTCTTGATAAAGATCCGATAGAAGTTGAAAAAACTAAGACAGCATTGTACGTCTCTAACCATCTTTAGAACCTCCCAGGACACGATTGCTTCCACCTTCTTGGGGTCCATCTTCAAGTCTTCCGTAGTTGCAATGAACCCAAAAATTCCATCTATATTTGGTGAAATAAACACTTCTCCAACTTGGCATATAGTCCTCGCTCACGTAGTTTTTCCAAGACCAAACAAACGTATTTTTCATGCTCTTCCTCATTTTTGGAGAATATCAAAATATCATCCAAATAGATGACAACAAAATTATCAAGGTACTCTTGAAAAATATCATTCATCATATGTTGAAAGACCGCTAGAGCATTCGTAAGACCAAAGGGCATGGCATTATACTCAAAATGGCCATACCTTGTACGGAACGCTGTCTTCCACTCATCTCTTTCCTTGATTCGTACGAGGTTGTAAGCTTTCCTTAGATCAATTTTTGTAAAGATCCTTGCACGTCCAAGTTGTTCTAAGAGACGAGAAATCAAGGGTAACAGGTAACGATTCTTCTTTGTTACCTTGTTGAGGCCTCGATAGTCCACGCACATCCGCAATGAGCCATCTTTCTTCTTCACAAATAAGATGGGTGCTCCAGCTGACGATTTTGAATGACGGATGAAGTTCTTGGCTAGATTCTCGTCGATGTACTTCTGCAACTCCGCCAACTCCATCTGCGATAGATTGTAGATTGGGCCAAAAGGCGGTTGTGCTCCTTCCTGTAAGTCTATGGCGCAATCATATGGTCTGTGTTTCGGTAGCATGTCGACATTTTTCTTTTGAAACACGTCTTTAAAATCCTTATATTGCTCTGGTATACTTGTTGTTGAGATCTTCTCCCCGGTAGTTGGAGCCGCATAAATGACAAACGGTGTTCCTCCCTTGGACAATCTTATAAATGCTCTTGCTCCAATAAATAAGGATTTTTCTATTCGGGGTTTTCTACTAGGCTTACTCTTGGGTGGTTTTGTGGGAAAGGTCATCTTCCGCAACTTCCAATCTATGAATGGGTTATGCTTTTCCAACCAGGAAAGACCAAGAATAACAGGATTTGATGGGGTTCTAATAATATTGAAAATAATATGACTACTATGGTCCTTAAACATCATTTCTATAGGTTCTGATTCATGGGTGACACTACCAGACAATAAAGGTGGTCCATCTATGACCTCAATGTGAACAGGTTTGGATTTTTGTACTAAAGGGATCTTATGACGCTTCACAAATTCTTCGTCTAAGAAACAAGTAGATGCTCCTGAATCTAATAATGCTAAGGTTCTCAGTTTCTGAGGGCCAATAAGAAAAGGGATTGTAAAACAAAGGGCACGTTGAGTGAAAAGAAAGGAACCTGGTTGTTATTGCGATATTTCATTGTCTAGCCACACAGTTCCTATTCTGGCTGGGCATCCTTGTTTTTCTGAATAAACATGCCCCTAGTCTTGATAATACGTCGATTTTGCTTCTTGGAGCAGTTTCCAACTTTGTGGCCTTCTTCACTGCACTACAAGCATAGACCTTCCTCCATACGTGGCTTTTTTTCTTCTAGAGTAAGAGATTTGACACGTATCGCAACAATTTGCATGTCTTCTACCTCTGAATGTGAATTCATGCTGCTTGTCGACATAGTTGGCATGTGACGAATTATATGTTGTCTTGAACGTTGGTCTTGGCGACGTTGGAATAGGCGGTTATCATACTTCACAACTTGGCTAATAGCTTCGTTGAGCATTTGTGGATCAGGAAGAGTTAACAGCAAATCCTTCACATCGTCCCTTAAACCTCAATAGAATCGACTCATCAATGCTTCTTTGTGCCAATTGATGTCGCATGCTAATTACCTGAAATCCGATGCATAGACTGATATAGAACGTATCCCTTGTCGTAGTGATCGGATCTTTGTTGTAGCCCATCGAACCTTATCGTGTTCACCAAATGCTTTCGCAAACGCCTCTAAAAAGGTTTCAAAGTTGTTTAGTATGGACGATCGTTTCTCAAACATAGAAACAAACCATGATAGAGCTTGTCATGTAAGTAAGGTTCCAACAAGCCCAACACGTGACTCCTCTGTTGGATAGCGTTTGGAGTGTAAAACTGTTATCAACCTGATTTGGTTGACGAATCCTCGAAACTTGGAACGCGTACCATCGAACTTGTCCGGAAGGCTAACTCGGGGTTCCTTATGTTGTAGAACCAGCAATGCTTGTCGAACCTGAGGCAAAGTTGTTTCTCCAAGTGTAGAAGTTTGAGGCTAGTGCAACTTAGATTGTGCCATCCCAGATGCTCCATCATTATGAAGCCTTGCCATGACTCCTTCAATCTCTGCAGTTCTTTGCGATAACGTAGCGAGGGCATTCATGATAGCATCTAACTTGGACTCTGAACTTTTTGTCATACTAATGTCTTGGCCCCCGACCATTCTAAGAGTAAGACAGAAATGACTCTATATGAAGACAATATTGGTTTAGAGGAGGGTACTCCGCAACCTCTAAAATGCCTTAAGAGCTTCAAGAAAAGGGGTAATCCACTCTTTCCAAGAAGAATAAGACTCCAATATTGTAACAAAAGAAGTATCAGTTTAGAGAAAGGTAATCTGCAACCTCTAAAGTGCTAGTACACTTCCAAGTAGAGGGGTAATCCACACTCTAACAAAGAAGAAACTAGCTCTGATATCTGAGGTGAGTGAAGTCTCGACAAACTGTCACGGACACAGAAATACAGACTTGGGATCTAACAAGAAGTTCAAGAAGAACTCGCAAGAACTAGATTAATCAGATGAATTCAAGAATAACACCAGAGAGGTGAGCTAGAGCTCCAAGAGATGTGTTGTCGAGATTGAAGAACTCTTCAGGCTTGATTCCAGTATATACTCCTATTTAGAAAGCTTCTCAAGCAACTTCTACCAACTAGGAAGCTTCTAGAAGGTTCTAGAGACTTACTTCTAGAAGGTTCTAGAAACTTATTTCTAGAAAGTTCTAAGGACTATGTCCCTAACATCTTCTACCAACTAAGAAGCTTTTAGAAGGTTCCAGAGACTTGCTTCTAGAAGGTTCTAGAAGCTTATCTCTAGAAGGTTCTAAAAACTTGTCTCTAGAAGGTTCTAAGGACTATGTCCCTAACACCTAATCCATAGTAAAGGTCGTCTTGAGCTGCTCTTCTGTTGTAATTTGAACTTGATTATATCTAAAAAATCCATCTAAGAACAAATGACAGTCCTGACCTGCTACGACATCCAATATACTATCCGTGAAAAGCAATAGGAAGTAATCTATTTTGGGGGCCACATTAAGTTTTAAAAAATCCTGACTAATTCGGATTTTTTCATTCTTTTTCTACACCATCATGATTGGAGAAATCCACTCACTATTCAGTACTGAATAAATAAAATCAAGTGCAAGAAGCTTGTCTAATTTCTCCTTCACCATAAGGAAATATTTAAGATTAAGGTGATATTGCCTCTACCATACCGATTTAGTGTTCTCCTCTAAAATGATATGATGTTCACAGACTTCAGCGGGGATATCTTTTAAATCATCATAACTCCAAGTAAAAGCAGATTTATGATGCAAGAAAAATTATGTCTAGTAGATCAACTCTTGTTCCTTAATACCTTCGTAGACCTTAATTGTCCAAGGTTCTACTGTGGTCACCAAGTTGATAGTTTGATATAAAGGTGCAATGGTGATGTTCTGTTTCAACCCCTACAATGTTTTAAAATTAGTCCGTAAGTTTGATATGTGTGAAGTACTGAATCCTATATCCAAGGTACTAACATGGTACATATCATACTTGGTCATCCAATCAATACTAACATAATCATAGTTTTTTGAATTTGTCGGGTATATTAAGTACTCCTTCAGACCTCCACATTGATACACCACCCAAGGGTATTGTGCTGCCTCCACGAGCGCCTTCGTAATTGGTGCTACTATATCATCATTGGAGCTAAGCTCATTGTCCGACATTAATTCAGATGCTGGCAATTGAGACTCCCCGTGATAGTGTACTGGATACATTTGTAACACTATTTTGTCTCCATCTTACCAATTGTCAAAGTACCTCGATTCCAATCGTTCTTGGTCCTTATTCGATAAAGCTAGGGTCGTCCCAATAAAATTGGATACAATAAAGTTGATTGTCATAACCGAAAGTCGATATAGTCCATTTCATATATAATACCGATAATTATAGTTTGTACACTCCGTAAAATACCCATTGGTTTAAGCCAGCTATGATCTGCTATCCATAATACCAATGTCATAGGTACTAAGTGTTCCAAATCTAAAACATCCATTGTATCAACATTCATTAAATTGATGTTGGAACCACCATCTACCTCAATACTCGAGATTATAACACCGTCAATTAAAACATCGATGGTTGGTGCACATAGATTAGAGTTCAAACTGACTTCACAAACTTCCTTATTACGTTGCTTATGCTGTATTAACGATGAATTCAATATAGAACGGTACTCTGATGAGATCGCTAGAAGTTGCTTCATAGAAATAGAAGGCTGAATAGCATCCACATCTTTCAAAATATCATAGGCTTCCATATTTAGGATAATTTCCAATGCCCTCTTTCTTTTCATTGGTTTGAGTTTAACTACGTGAGGTAAGATATTCTTCCGCTTGGACTCGAAATTGGAATAGCAGCCAGAGCTTCTTTAGAATTCTCGCCTCTAAGAGGATCTTTCAATGGATAGGATATTTCTCAAAACTCTGTAGAGAATAGAACTGCTTGGAATGGAACCGAAGCCTCCGTAATTGAGACCTCATTGAGTTGCACAATCGAGTCAAGTCTCATACTGGATAAGAAGCATGTAACGAGACTTAGATTGGATAGACCTGTAATTGGGTCAAATTGAGCCTTCACATCAGGATCACCCAAATATTGAATTGGTCCTTTGTCCTTTTGCTGACTCTTGATAACAACGGCTTGGACACATTCCACCCAATTTATCAGAGAATCTTGAGGACTTTGATTTATATCCTCAATTTTTCCTTGGCTTTTGATCTGTTGATCTCGATTATTAAAATTGAACAGAGCGTTACATTGCTGATATGTATGCCTCGACTACTTGTAATTCCCACAAACTCGCTCATAATTATCACTAGCTCTGGGATTGGGACATTCTTCGATATAATGATTAATTTGTTTGCAACGAAAATAATGAAGTAGTCTTCTTGTACCCCCATCAAGCATATTTGGTGTCTCCACTGGTATATACCTACTAGGCTTGTTCCATGTAGGGTTAGAAAATGATCCTGGTTGTTCCGTTGCTATGGAAAGAACTTGGTTCGATGGCATTGATGGAGCATATTGCTGATACCTCTGCTATTTCTTACCATAATTCTTGGGGTTTGATGTAGACCCTTGATTAAAATTGGAACTTTGAAAGTTATTGAATGCTCGATTTTGTTGATTAGATTGATTTCCATTCCATCCAAACGGATTTTTGGTTTGAACTTGATTGACGTTCCACTGAGTTGTGGGATCATGGTCTGATTACTGAATTGTTGTTGCTTTTGCCAATTCCAACAATTAGCTATTAAGTGCATTCCTCCACAAAATGTACATTGATCCATCATTTGTGACGGTGAAGGGTATTGTGTTATCAAATAACTGTGACCCTTATAATTACTAAACCATACATTGGTCCTAGTATTGGTAGAGTTTTACCTCTTTTCCTTATCTTTGGCCATATTGACGGCCATTTCTTCCATTTTCTTTGTCAAGTTTAATAATAAGGTTTCATTAGAATCTTTTAGGGCTGGTATTATTGGTATCTCTGCCATAGTCAATGCTTGTTGTTGATACAGAAAATAGGGAGCATATGCTATTGTCACATTTGGTGGTATAGCTTGTAATGGGGTGACATTAACTGGCCCCTGAATTTTGGCATTGGAATTGGTCCTTGTTTCTAATATCCATGGATTACTACTCAGTGATCTATTCCAAGTCGGATTTTGATATCTATCTTGAACTAGAATCATCCTGGCTTTCATAGTTAAAAACTAATTACAACAATATTTCTCTCAAATCTTGGTTCTATTAAGAGATGTAGACACCATAATGGATTGAGCTTTCTTTACAAACATTTTTAATTCTAGTGGATACAAACCATTGATTAATATGGATAAGATAAATGCTTATGACATTTGATGATTCAGCCACTTACTGAGTATATCATTCATCTGGCCATAGTACGATTCCACCGCCTCTCTTAGAATCATTTTGCTATTCATTAACCTCTCTTGAAGGCAGTCCTCAAAACCAATTGGTCAAAAATGAGTTAAAAATACATTCTTCAATGCTTCCCAATTCAAAAATTGACCCACTCATTGACAATTGTACCATTCAAACGCCATGTCCTTTAAGGTTGCTAGCAACCATCGTTACCAAATATCTTTGGTTCTTCCATTATTGGCTATACATGCTGTTAAAAATTGAGACAAATGTTCATTGGGATCCACATCCGAAAAGCCCCTAAAAGTAGATAATGGAGCCACGCTCGTTGTGAGATTGCTCACATCACCCATGTGTAGTGCTATTGGAACTATTGGACCACTTGTCGCCATTGAAGAGAACAATGTACCACTTAATCTTTTGTTAAAATAATCGGCACCTTTATTCTGAACTTTCAAGTTTCTTCAATTTACTATTATTATCCCCGAATAAGTTATTCAGCCAAATTGGGGGTAAAAATGATGGATTTTGAAATACACTGAATTGGCCGTTATTGACCAATAATTGATGCCACTCTACAGAACTAGTTTTGATAGAATCCACAGCTTCCGTTATTAGAAACGTACTCAATGGAGTACCCAATTCTTCTGTGATTTCTCCACTTGCAATTAACAACCTCAAAAGAAACACTAGTCTATTGTCCAAATTTTCTGCGAGTACTCTTGGAAATTTCTCTAACAATATATATTCTTGAAATATTTGATGTCGATCAACTTGTGGATATACTCGAATATGCTAACAGGTATGCAACCATGGCTTAATTCAACTTTATGAATGATTCTTTTTTAACTTTTTTTCTTACTCGTTACGCAACAAATTTCTTGCTTTTGATCTTTCTATTCTTTCTTTTAATTACCGTATTATCTTTATTGTTAAATTCTCATTCTTAATAACTATACTCTTTCATTATATTCTATTGAGTCTACTTTCCTATTTTCCATCTACTCATCTGGTAATTAATTCCTAACACTCAATGCTATTGTCAATCTCCAACAGCGACGCCAAAATATAATTATCGTTTTACTTATTTTACGAATTTCTTTTAGAATAAATCTATAGAGGGAGATTCAAACGCAGAAAAAGACTAAGGGCATGAGTTCTATTTGTTAGGATCACACAATTAACCGTATTCCGAACCACCAAAAATACCAAGGAACACCACAATCACTAATAAGAATAACATGTAATCCCACACTATCCTAATAGATAGTATATAATCATTCCATAATTCAAACACTGGAATCCTTCACCACTAACTGTCTTTTTCAACATACTTCTTCACAGAATTCCAAACTCTATAGACTCCTTCTGATGAATCACTCTCAATTCTCAATACTCAATGTATTATAATCCTTCCATTCATATCCATTTTTTACAAATATTTTCAATTATTCTCTTTCAATTCACCACTATATAACTCAACATTGAATAAATCAAATTTTTTCTTTGACAATATCGAATCTCTTTTCATTCCAGAACATTACTTCATATTTTTGAGAAACTATCCATAATTCTTTTTCTACAAAGAAAATAAAACCCAAGAAATAAACATAGAAAGAGGTAGTACCAAGCTTACCCCGGCTCATGACTATCACAATCTGGCCCTTAAACTAACTTCTACAACTCCTGTATAATTTCCCTTGATTTTCTAGATTTTAATCGTAATTTTGTAATTAATTTCTTTTAATAACTAAATCAATCATCCGTCCTCTTGAATTACCTATTCTATAGACCATTAGTATATTTTATCAATATCTTTTAAAAATGAATTAATATCTATTCTACAATAAGACATAAGCATATTAAAAGTTAGAAATTATCTTCTTCTAAAGTGATATCAATCTTAGTATTTTTTATTTTTATTTTTAAGTCGTCTTATTTTTTTTGATTAATATTAGATATTTTTTCTACTCTAAGTATTATCATGGCAAAGCTTCTTGAAATAAAAAATGCAATAGCACAAATACAAGAGCAATTAAGGAAGTTAATACTTGTAATGCATCAATTTAATTTACTACCACAAAGAACAATAACAATGGTAGAAAGTAAAGATATAAAGATGATTGGAGCTGCTTCAACATTTGTATCAAATTATGTCCCTTTTTTTTTTATAGAACACCTTTTCAGTATTAAAAAATTAATTGTTGCATTAAATATCAACTCCAAAGCTATCCAATTTCAAGATTGCAAGTTAGATTCATTGGTATACTTCTTTTAGGTTAAGCATTATTATTATTATTATTATTTTGAACAATGAGATCTAATATTTGATAATTTGAAGGCTTTTTTAATAGATTTTTGTTCCATGTATGGATAAAATGATGCAATTCATGTTACATTCAATAAGATGCATAATTTGTGACAAGACAATCGATTTATAATGTTGTATACTTCATAATTTTAATAACTTGCAATTAATATCAAGTGAAATGATGTTGCATTTATTAGCCAATTTCTTTATAGATTAAAATATGAGGTAAAAAAATTGATACTCAACCTACTTAATCCTCAAATATTGAATCAAGTAATTGACTTTATTGTGAAATATAACAATCAACTTTTGAATTTTGATTTGAAAGTCATATAAGTCTACCTTAACATTACTATAATTCAATTGCAATACCAATATCTTGTCAATACATACATTCAAAAATAAAAGATATACAAATTAGTATGATATATTTCAAACTTCTAACTAAGCAAGAAAAATCTTGTTGTCATCAAAAAGGATTGTGCTTGTATTATAGAAAATTTAAATATACTACTCAACATTGTCAAAAAAATGATACAACCACAAAATGAAAAATACAACTATCAAAGAAGATGTTAGGTTGGAAAATAAGTTTGTATTACAATAAGAATCATGCAATTGAAACCTTGTACAATAGTTAGTGAAGGTCTTACTCTCTCCTTAGAGTCTTTTCCTTGTTTTATAAAAAATATTATTTTAGGACTTAAATATTATAAAGCCTATGCCTTGTTAGATTTAGGAGCCTAAGTATAATAGGGTATAGATAAAATATTTGTATTATTGATACATAAATATAGATAGTTAAAACCATAGAAGTTTCTAGAATTGGAATTAGGTTAGTAGACTAGATAGGATCCACCGTAGAACATTTTAGAAAGAATTTAGGGTGGTTATCGAGGTTGGGCTCACCATAGAACCTATTAAAAAAGATTTAGAGTAGTTATCTAAATAAGGCCTATCATAGAATCTTCTAATAGGGATTTAAGGCAGTTATCTAAAGTGAGATCCATTATCTAAGAACATTCTAGAAAGTCCAAGGAAGTAGAACAAAGTAAAAATAAGACTGACTAAGGCCTTTTGGGGCATTTCGTCAAGTATGGCTTTGGATCCTTTTTCTTAATACAATTGGATTTTGTATCTTCTTGTTTTATTTTATTTTATTCTAATTTTGGTTACTCAATTTTTTCTTTAAAGTTCCATTCTATTTAATTCTATTTAGTTTTGTTCTAGTCTAATTTGTCCTATCTTGTGATGAGGCTTTATATTACTGAGGATTAAAAGGATCTTAGACACTTATGATAGATTAGTTATGTTTCATTGGTACGAAAGCAAATGTTAGACTTTTTATTTTGGTAGTATGTCAATAGTCATCATCTAATCTGAAGTCAGTTGTTGTGGTTATATTAAATATTATGTTGAGGCTACTACAAGCTACTCTTAAAAAGTCAACTAAGAGGTGAAAACGCATTACAATAGTAGAATCCAACAAAGAAATTATAGCATTGGAGATATGACAGAGCAATCCTAAATGGCTCCTCAAATATAACACGTTTTAGGCTAGATAGCTACTTTGTAAGGACAAATAGAAGCCTAAAGGATAAAAGAATCAACATCTGTTAAACTGAAATTGAGTAAGTCTAGTACATACTTTAGGACTTCAAGATAAAAATATGTATGTCAATGGCTCTTCAAGATGCAACAATACCTCTAACTATCTGATGTAAATACCTGTCACGGACATACATATAATTACCTATATGAATAGATAAAAGTATGTAAAAGTAGGTTAATTGTGTAATATCTTCTAGAGAAGCTTCTTAGAAGCTTCATAGACGCTGCTTTGACTTTATAGGAGTCTATAGTTGACTTTTAGGTTAGAAACTTGGTCAACAAATTAGCCATGTGCCACGCATGTTGGAAGCTTAAAGAACAAGCTAACTACGTGGTCCATCCATAGAAAACTTGCCTTGCAAGCAAAGGCATGTGGCCTAGAAAGTCAACATATATTGGAGGTCTTATAGAACATCGCCACGTGGCTTCTAGTTAGATAGTATATATAGAGGCAAGAGTGAAGCCCTCTTCACTCTTGTCAACTCCTTTCTTGCTTCTAGTCTAGTTTCAAGGGTCTCTAGTTTTCTTGTATTTTGGCAATAGCCATTCCAGTTTCTTTCTTAATATACATATTTCTATTTTGTCCTATTTCTTTTTGAGAAAAGTCTCACTTACTCTTTAGCTTTCATCGAGTTCTTGTCCCTGACAGATTGACAAGAGTACACTTACAATATCAGAGCTTTGTCTTTTCTTGATTAAGAGTGGATTACCCCTTTTTCTTGATAAGACATAAGCGCATTAGAAGTTGCGGATTACCCTCTTTTAAACTGATATTGTTCTTAGTATTTTCTTTGTTATCAATTCCTCTCTTCTATTTGTTTTGAGCGTTGTTAGACATCTTCTCTTTTCTAAGTGCTACTATGGCAGAGCTTGTTGAAATGAAGAGTGCAATGGCACAGATGCAAGAACAATTGAGGGAGTTAATGCTTGCGATGCATCAACTCAATTTACCACCACAAGGAGCAACAAGAATGGTAGGAAGTGAAGATATAGAGATGATTGGGGCTGCTTCAACATCTGCACCAAACCATGTCCCTTCTCCCAGAATGGAACACCCTTCGAGTGTTAGAGAACCGAGAGTTGCCTTGCCCGAGAAGTTTGATGGTACCAGATCCAAGTTTCGAGGATTCATCAATCAGGTCCAACTAGTGATTGAACTTCAACCCCAGAGCTATCCAACTCCAGGGTCACAAGTAAGATTCATTGGTACACTTCTTTCAGGTTCAGCATTGTCATGGTTTTCATCTTTTCCTGAACGACGAGATCCAATATTGGATAATCTGGAGGCTTTTTTGGCGGAGTTTCGATCCATGTTTGGAGAACATGATGCAATTCGTGTTGCAACCAACAAGATCCGTATTTTGCGACAAGGCAATCGATCAGTAACATTATATGCTTCGCAATTTTGACAACTTGCAACTGATATCAAGTGGGATGATGCCGCACTTGTGAGTCAATTTCTCTACGGATTACAATATGAGGTAAAGAAATTGATGCTTAATTTACCTGATCCTCAAACATTGAGTCAAGCAATTGACTTTGCTGTGAAGTGCGACAATCGACTTTTTGAATTTCGATCCGAGAGTCGCACAAGTGGGCCTCAACGTTACTACAATTCAATGGCAACACCGACGTCTCCTCAACACATACCTTCGAAAGTAGAGGATATGCAAATTGATGCGGTACGTTTCAAACCTCTTACTGAGCAAGAAAAGTCTCGTCGTCGACAAGAAAGATTGTGCTTATATTGTGGAGAACCTAAGCACACTGCTCAACATTGTCCAAAGAAGCGACGTAACTACAAAATGAGGAGTACGGCTGTCAAAGAAGACAGTATGTCGGAAAACGAGTACGTCCAGCTACAATAGGGACCGTGCGGCTGGAATCTTGTACAACTTCTAATAAAGGTCCTATCCTCTCCTCAAAACCATCTCCTTGTTTTATAATAGATGTGCGTTTAGGACCTAATAATTACAAAGCCTCTGCCTTGGTAGATTCAGGAGCCTCATCTTGTTTTTTAGATGAAGAATTTGCTAGATGTCATAGAATATCATTAATACAAAAAACTAAACCTGTACACGTAGAAGTCATAGATGGTCGTCCGTTGTCTTCTGGAGATGTAACTCACGAAACACTTCCTGTAGATGTAGTAATAAATGGTCATAGTAGTTGCGTAATTTTTAATATAATTAGATCTCCCTCTAATCCACTAATTTTAGTCTTATCATGGTTAGAAAAGTATAATCCTCGAATAGATTGGATTTCTCGTAAACTTGATTTTCCTCAGAGCATTACTAACAGTTCTATTAACCAAGTAAAAAACCATAAGTCTAGTATAGTAAAACTCACACCTATAGGTGCAAAAGCATTTATACACGCAGCAAAAGAAGGATCAACTTTTGCTATTTATGCTGCACCTATTTCTGAAAACGTAAAGACTTCAAGTGGCATTCCAAGTCAATATCAGGATTATCAAGACGTTTTTGAGAAAAAGAATGCAGATATTCTTCCTGAGCATCGCCCATACGATTGTTCAATCGATCTCAAGGAAGGAACTCAGCCACCATTTGGACCAATTTACAGTTTATCGCAAGATGAGTTGGCTGAACTCAAGACATATATTGACGAGAATTTAGCGAAGAATTTCATACGCCATTCAAAATCTCCAGCAGGAGCTCCAAATCTATTCGTAAAGAAAAAGGATGGATCTTTACGAATGTGTGTTGACTATCGAGGACTCAACAAGATCACAATCAAGAACAGGTATCCATTACCTTTGATATCAGGACTCCTTGACCAGTTAAATCAAGCTAAGATCTATACAAAAATAGATCTAAGAGGAGCATATAATCTAGTACGGATCAAAGAAGGAGATGAATGGAAGACTGCGTTTCGAACCAGGTACGGGCATTTTGAATATAATGTCATGCCTTTTGGACTCACGAATGCACCAGCTGCTTTTCAACATCTCATGAATGATGTATTTCGTGAATTCTTAGACAACTTTGTCGTCTGCTACCTAGACGATATCCTGATTTATTCTAAGAATGTTGAAGAACATGAAATACATGTTCGTCAAGTATTACAAAAACTCAGAGATGCAGGATTGTATGCCAAGATGGAAAAGTGTGTATTTCACACTACTCAAGTTGACTTTTTAGGATACATCATTTCAAATGATGGTCTTATGATGGATTCTAAGAAAGTCCAAACAATCATGGATTGGAAGATTCCAAAGACTGTGAGAGATGTCCAATGTTTCTTGGGATTTCCCAATTACTATCGGATCTTCATCAAAGACTTCTCACGAGTTGCAGCTCCACTTACACGCTTGACTAGTAAAGATAAATTCCAATGGAATCAAGAAGCGGAAGCAGCATTTGAAGCCTTGAAGACATCGTTTGTCTCTGCACCAGTCTTATATCGTGTTGATTTTTCCAAGGCATTTTTTATGGAAACAGACGCATCGGATTTTGCCTTGGGTGCAGTTTTATCACAAATGGGAACAGATGACAAACTTCATCCGATAGCTTTTCATTCAAGAAAATTCTCAGCAGCCGAGATCAATTATGAGATCCACGATAAAGAACTTCTTGCAATCGTGGATTCCTTTCAAGAATGGCGTCATTATCTAGAAGGTGCTTCTAGTCCAGTCACTGTGTATACAGATCACAAGAACCTCGAGTATTTCATGTCAGCACGCGTGTTGAATCGTCGTCAAGCTCGTTGGAGTATGTCTTTGTCAAGATTCGACTTTATTATCACTTATCGGCCAGGAAAACAACAAGGTTTGTCCGATGCCCTGTCTAGACGTTCTTATTTTACACCAAAAGAAGGAGATGCAGTTTTTGAGCAACAAAGAACGGTCCTCTTGAAACCGGAGCAATTTCATCTCCGAGCAGTGAAATCAACATTGACTGTTGATTCAACTTTTCTCAAGCAAATCCAGTCCAGTATGTCCTCAGACCCTCTTGTTCATGATATCGAGAATAATTCTTCCAAGTCTCATGATTCTTCTAAGTTCGAGTTCAAGAATAATCTATTATATTTTGAAGGACGCCTATATGTTCCAGAAGGAAAAGCACGTTTGCGTGTTCTTCAAGCATGTCATGACTTTCCAGCAGCAGGGCACTTTGGATATAATAAGACTCTGGAACTCATATCAAGAGATTTTTGGTGGCCACAAATGTGGAAGTCAGTCAAAGACTTTGTACAATCATGTGATATTTGTTCAAGATCAAAAATTCCTCGACATCGACCTTACGGACTTCTTCAGCCATTACCTATACCAGAACAACCATGGTCTTCTGTTTCTATGGATTTCATCACAGATCTTCCAAACTCAAGATCTTATGATTCTATATTTGTGATAGTAGATCGTTTCACTAAGATGGCACATTTTGTGCCATGTACAAAATCTATCACAGGTGAAGAAACAGCTAAGCTTTTCATTGATAATATCTATCGCTATCATGGATTACCTAAAGATATCATATCGGGTAGGGGAACTCAATTTGTGTCGAGATTCTGGAGGACTCTTTTCAAGATTTTAAAAGTGGACATAAAGCTATCTTCAGCTTTCCATCCTCAAACTGATGGACAAACAGAGCGCGTAAACCAAGTCTTGGAACAGTATTTAAGGTGTACCATCAACTACCAACAAGATGATTGGACAAACCTTCTGCCATTGGCAGAGTTTGCTTATAATAATACGGTACATTCCTCCACGCAACAAACACCTTTCTTTGCCAATTATGGCTATCATCCACGACTTGATACTTTTGATTTTTCAAAAGTTGATAATCCTGCAGCAGAAGATATGGCAAATTGGTTGTCAGAGTTACATGCAATAATGAAGGCGCAGTTGAAGAAAGCTCAAGAACGACAAAAGATAAATGCAGATGTATATCGTAAAGAGCAACCACAACTCAACGTGGATGATAAGGTATGGCTACTTCGTCGCAATATCAAGACCACTCGACCTTGTGACAAATTGGACTATCGGAGGCTTGGCCCCTTTTCTGTTTTTGAACAGATCAACCCAGTTGCATATCGGTTACATCTACCGGAGTCAATGAAGATCCATCCTGTATTCCACGTGTCTCTTCTTGAACCATATAAGACAGTGGATATACAAGGAAGAAGACAAATGCCACCGCCTCCTATAGAAGTAGATAATAATGAAGAATTTGAGGTGGAAGAGATATTAGACTCAAGGCGGCGCCGAAATAAGCTGGAATATCTTGTTCATTGGTGCGGATATGATATTAGTGAGCGCACATGGGAGCCATCTAGGAATCTAGCAAATGCATCAGTTAAAGTCAAAGTTTTTCATCAACGACATCCATCAAAACCAAGATGAAAACCTCTCTTATAAAAGAGACAAGATTGAGGAAGTTATGAAGGCCTCAACAGTGATCAAATAACAGGGTGGTCTTCTCGCCCTGGAATGGGACACTATCGATGGCTAAGAGGACCCATCAACTATCTTCGAAGAGAACAAAGATCAGAGTATGTAGCAAATACAATTCGCCGCATATTAGATTTTCTCAATATATAATCACCGCTCCTCGTGGAACTCGTCCCTAGAAGGGGGGGTAATGTCACGGACATACATATAATTACCTATATGAATAGATAAAAGTATGTAAAAGTAGGTTAATTGTGTAATATCTTCTAGAGAAGCTTCTTAGAAGCTTCATAGACGCTGCTTTGATTTTATAGGAGTCTATAGTTGACTTTTAGGTTAGAAACTTGGTCAACAAATTAGCCATGTGCCACGCATGTTGGAAGCTTAAAGAACAAGCTAACTACGTGGTCCATCCATAGAAAACTTGCCTTGCAAGCAAAGGCATGTGGCCTAGAAAGTCAACATATATTGGAGGTCTTATAGAACATCGCCACGTGGCTTCTAGTTAGATAGTATATATAGAGGCAAGAGTGAAGCCCTCTTCACTCTTGTCAACTCCTTTCTTGCTTCTAGTCTAGTTTCAAGGGTCTCTAGTTTTCTTGTATTTTGGCAATAGCCATTCCAGTTTCTTTCTTAATATACATATTTCTATTTTGTCCTATTTCTTTTTGAGAAAAGTCTCACTTACTCTTTAGCTTTCATCGAGTTCTTGTCCCTGACAATACCAGTGAAAAAATTATGTAAGCAACCAGCTAATTGAGAGATGTGATAGCCATTTGGTAGTAACATTGAGTTCGAAACTATGGAGCTCAAGGTAGATTTTGTGATTGAGAGGAGTTTGAGATCGAGTTTAGGAATCAATTTCAGTCCATCAATACGGAGAAGATAGCATGCAATCAGTTGGCAAATCTTACACAATCTAGGTTGGTGCAAGATTATGTCTCCCAATTTAAGTTCCTATGTTTCCAAATTGATAATGTTTTAGAGACAAAAATGATGGATTGATTCTTACGAGGTTTGAAACCTATAGTCTTAGCAAGAGGTAGAACTAAAGAATCTACAAACATTCAAAGTGACAATTTGGATTGCAGAGAAGGTTGATGCTATAGATTTCAAAAATTATACAATATAACCTCTATTATGAAGTCTTATGCTGCTATCTAATACTATGGCATAAAAACCAATGCCAATAGAGATTGATGCCCTACAAGGATTATTGACATCACAAAGACAACAAATATTGGCACAAAAAGGATTATATTTCTATTGTTGGGATCAAGGCCATCAGATTGGAGGTTGTCCAAAACATCAAAATTCAAGCACAAGTCAGAGAAGACAAGTTTACAATCTCAAAACTCATCAAGTCGAGAATGACACAAAGTAAAAAAATGGGGCTCTTTAATAAAGGGACCAAAGGTCAGAAATGAGAATAGTTACTATCTCTCAAAGATAAATGGTATGGCCTTGAACAACTATAAAAAGAGTTGACTGATGCATCTATCGGAACTACTAAGAGAACAACCATGTTGAGTACTTATAGATTGTGGCTCTACAAAAAATTACATTTCAACTGAAATCGCCAATCGACTTAAAATTAAAATTAAAAGAATCAAAGAAAGAAGTATATACTTTGTAAATGTTCAAGAAAATACATAAAGTGAGATCTGTAAAGAAGAAACCTTAAAATTAATTGATACCTACATCTTAAGAGAGAGGCTCAAAGTGACAAAGCTAAGATATATTGTTATCTTTGGTATGCTATGGCTAGAAATGAAAAATAAGCAAGTTGATTACATAACAAGTATAATCTCTTTTAAAGATAGAAGACGCAAAGTGACTCTTCGCACCTCCGAATCAAGTGAAGAAGAAAGAAAATCTACAACCAAAGACTTATTCATAGGAATGACCATTATAAAGAGACAAATACAAAATGAGCAATTGATATATATGGTGGTTCTAAATCTTGCGTCAATGATGGAAAAGATAGTCAAAGGGATAGAATGAGCAAAGCAACCTATACGAAAATATCATGATGTCTTTCTTACTGACCTACTTAGGAGCATACATCTTGACCAAGGTTCCTCTTTTCAAATAGAACTATTACCTAGAACCAAACTACTAAGTCGACTAATTTATCACCTAATACCAAAAGAACTTGAAGAGCTGCGGAAGACATAAGATAAATTCTAAAAGAAAGGCCTCATTCAAGAAAGTACATCACCATAGAGAGCACTTGTATTCTTTTTACCTAAAAAAGATGGTGGACTTTGCCTTTGCATCAACTATTAAGGCCTTAATAAGTAGACTATTAAAAATGCATATCTACTTCCGCACTATCGTATGGCATGATTTGCTATTTGGAAATATATTGGATATCTAATTGTAGAGAGTATAGCTTAAACTTTTATATTAATCTTGTCTTAGCTTCCAAAACTCCTTTAATTTGCATAAAACTCAAAATATAACAAAATTCCTTCAAAACATATTTTTTCTACAAAGGGTTTTCTTGTCTCAAACTTTAGAAATTCATATTTCTTTATCTAACCATTCAATTTTTTTCAAATTTAAAAGATAGGTAGAATTCACCCTTAACTTTTATCATAAAAAAAACAAACTGAAAATTCACTTTCGATCTTTTGGCATCTAAAAAATCCTAGCAGATGCTGTAAATCCTAATTTACAAGTACTTGAACACTATTTTCTTAATATCTCAAGAATCCAATACTCAAATTTCATAAATTTTATGTACAAAGTTTATTGACATGAAATTATATACTGCTTGAAATTTTGAGCCAAAAAATTTTTAAATTACTTAAGATATAGCTCAAGACACAACCACTAGTAAATTGGATCACTTACTACCCTTAGATTTCATGCACTGACTCCAAAATCCAATAACTCCTTTACTTCAACTTAGAATCTAATAAACAATATATAAAAAGTATAGCCGCAAAAGTGATCTCTCTAGTTGCAGTCGCCGATCCTCAATTCCTATCTATATGCGTGTGTTATGCCAAAAAAAGTGACAGTGGCTCCAAAATCAACACCTTAACTTTGAGTGCCTATATCTCTTTCATATAAACTCCAAACCATACAAAACTTACACCAAAATTATAGCCAAAAATCTAAACTTATTGATCCTAGTCTTTAAAGTTCAAATGGCTTCGAGAATCTAATCCTAATCCCTAATATGGCCTCCAGTAGCCTCCTCAAAGTCCATTGGTCATGATTTTTGACCAATAGGAATGGAGATTTTCATCATCCATCTCCATTCATCTATATTGATATCCTAATTACTTCTTTTGCTCCCAAAACCCTTCTTCAATCCTTCTTCTTAAAAAATTTACATAATTTATGTTCTAAACATCAAATAAAAGAATCAAAATAAGTTTTAAAATGTCACCAATGTATAATAAAGGTGACTCTAAATATTTAGAAATTACTATCAACCAATACCAATCTTAAAAGCCACTATAAAAAAGAAATTAAAGTTATACAAATTTTATAGTAATCTTTTTAAACAATCTCTTTTCAAAGTAATAATCAAATTATATTCTACAACCAACTAAAATCTACTAACATGGCTCTCACCATATTATTTAATAAATTATATATTAAGTATATAATTACATTATTTTCATATAGCAGCCGAACCACAACACTATAATGCTTGGATGATTTTTTTATCCAACTTTGAGGTGCGACCATCTTTAGTAAATTGGATCTTTGGAGTGACTAATAGCAAACACCTATTGTAAGAGAGGATGTGAAAAAGATGGTATTATATATGCACTATGGACATTTTGAATGGCCGGTTTTATCTTTTGGCTTCACCAATGCTGCAACTTCTTTTATAGGTCACATGAACAGATTATTTTGAGACCTTTTGGATAAGTATTTAGTCATCTTCATTGATGATATCCTTTTATATAATAAAAACTTTGAAAAATATGAGCAACACCTACGAGAAGTATTGCCTCAATTATAAGATACTTGCTTCTATTGCAATCAATCAAAATATAAACTTTGGAAGTTAGAAGTCACCTTTTTGGAGCATATAGTATCTTCCAAAGGCATGTGTGTAGAACAAGATTAGATAAAAGCTGTGGAGGATTGGCCTACCTGCAAGGATGCTTCTAAAGTTTGTTCATTTTTAGGCCTTACTGGATATTATTGTTATTTTATTTGATGATTTGTACATATTGGTGCCTCATTGATAAACCTATTGGAGAAGGGTGCCTTATTTAAATGGAAATTGGAGCAACAAAGTTTGAAACATGATCAATTTATCTCAAAAATCTAAGACCTTTCTAATCCACACCAACATAAAACCTCATCACAAAATAGGAAAAAATAGACCTAAATCAAAATTGAATGGATTTAAACAAAATAGGACATAAAAGATAAAATTAAAAAAATAAAAATAGAATATGATAGAACTGAATTGAAAGATGCAAAACCAAATTTTATTAAGAAAAAAGATTTAAAGCCATACTTGACCAGATGCCCTGAAAGGCCCTAGTCAATCTTATTTGTATCTTATCTTACTACTCTGGATTTTCTAGAATATTCCTATATAGTAGGCCCGACCTAGATAACTGCCTTAAATTTCTTTTCTAAAAGGATCTATGATAGGCTCCATCTAAATAACCATCCTAAACTCTTTTTAGAATGTTCTCCAATGGCTCTTACTTAGTTCACTAATTTAACACCAATTCTAGAAACTTTCATGGTTCTAACTATCTATACAATTATCTTATCTATACCATGTTACAATTAATTTCCTTCTACTAATGCGAAACATCCAGGTTTTACTCCGAATGGTATCTTAAAATTGCCTCTTGGCAATAGATGAGATTTTGTACAGGTTCTTGCATTGCATTGAGAATTGGATAACCTCTCTAAAGGAATTTGTACTTAAGTTGTGGATGTCGACTACTATGGTATCGTAATATAATATGACTATATTATGAAACTATGTTAAAAATTAAATTTTTAATTAATATCTATTTATCTTGGTTCAATAATAATTCAAGGTATCTAAACATGACTTTTATAAAAGTGTCTTAGGTTATTTTTTTATCTTAATAGTTAGTAGCTTGAAGGTTAATTAGTAATTTTATCTTCTAGCTGTAGAGACTCTTTTACTACCTTAAAATGACCATAAATTGATAAAATCAGATTAAAAGGGATAAATAATTAATATAGTTGATACTAAGATTAAGTTGAGGATAGGATTGGACTAAAATATCCTTAGGATAGGTTAGATTGATATTGGAGGGTCGATTGTTTGTGAGATAGGATCAAAATGAGACCTTTGGTGATTAAAACGACCGCCTAGGATAAAATAGGGATTCATTCAAAGATCAGAGGTTAGGATTTGAGAGCTAGGTTAGAGCTTGTTCTAAAAATATAAGGAGGATTTTGGTATTATTTGGAAAGAATTAGCAATTATTGTTGGAAATTAAGATTTGGATTAGCAACTTGGGATTTATGCAATGAAATTAGGGCTAGCACTCTTAGCTACTTCCTAAAATTGGTATCACATCTATAGTTCAAATTATGAAAATGCTTGGATAATTAGGTATTCTAAGTGTATGTGAAATTTTGTAGTAATCCAACAATGTAATTGAGAGATATCTAGGTTTTGATACAAGAACATATCGAAAGTTGGCAGTTTGGGGTTGAATAGAGTTTTTGTGATATCTAGAGATTTATTATTTGGATCAAGGTGAAATTTGGCATAGTATTGAATAACTTGAAGATCAAAATACACATCAATTTTGAATCAAATTTAATTGTTGAGAAAGGAAAAATCACTACTAGAACTTTTGCATTACCTTTCAAGTTGGTGGTCGAGTGATATCAATGCAGTTTTTAGAGGTTTTCTCTCAATTTGTACGTTTGATTGAGTTGAAGTTTCTTAAGCATATAGAAGACTTACATTGAAAATTGCACGTAAAATTTTATGTCAAGTAGATAGACAAATTAGAAGTCACAGCTTATCAAAGCTCATAGATTAGGGTTGGAGCTTACAAGAAATATCTAAATTGCTTAAATATGAAACTAACAAGGTAATTGAGATTTATATGTGATTGAGGCTACTAAGAAGAGTATTTTTTAGTACTTTTTAATCAAAATTTAGATTATATTCTTATCATATAGATGAAATTTATTAGGATTTCTTGGATGTTTTTGAAATACGACCTCATCTTCCACAACTAGATGTTCGGTGCATTCTCAAGCAAGACAACTTGTAATATAATAAGGACAAAGGTAGTAATGCTCCAAATTTTTATCTACTTCATATTCTTCTTAGTCATTAACTGCAATTGGTAGTGATGGTGGTTGGTGTCGATCCAAAAAGCGCTTTGGCTTATTATGAAATTCCTTCAATTGTAAAATATGGAAGACTGGATAGATCCAATTATGTGGCAAAAGCTCAAGGCAATATCCGACATCAGAAATCACTTCAGAAATGTGAAAACGTCTAAGCCATTGAGGTGCTAGTTTATAGATTTGGGTTGATGTAGTAAGTAGCAAGTTGGCATTAGAGAGTAACACTTGATCACCTTCTTAGAAGGCCTTGTTTTTTCAAGTGGTTACCTACATATTACTTTTGTCAATTTTGTGAAATAAGGATGCCATGCCATATTCTTTGTAAGGCCATTGTAAGCCATTATGTAAATTCCTTTGTTATTAGGTTCTTGATTTTGATAGGACAATGGAGAGTTACTGGCATAATTTAATGCTAATCCGAATTAAAGAAAAATAATAAATGACCAGTACTTACTTGAATACTATCATTGTAAGCAAACTCGAAAGGCATCAAGTATTCATACTAATTATTATGATGAACCACCATAAATGCTTGCAGCATATCTTTCAAGGTCTAATTTGTATGCTCTATTTGTATCTTTGTTTGAAAATAGAAGGCTATAGACATGACAAGTCATGTGCCTAGTACCTTGAACAAGGCTTACTAAAAACTTCGTGTAAAATATGGATCCCAATCTAAAATAATGACACAAGATAATCTATAGTGACAAAAGATGGTATCAAAGAAAACTTGTATAAGCGTTGGTGCATTAGTATTTGAGCCTACCATGGCCAAATGAAGTTATTTCAAGAGTTCAATGCATAGCTTCTTTCCATTCTGTCTCTTAGATTAAATTTGAAATGATACTATTAATGATAACAACTTCTACCTTATCTTCTGATTTGTCCTTTAAATCTGGTCTGAGCAATAAGTTGTTAAGCATAATATGTTGTTGCCTTTGCTTGTATTTAAGCTAGATATCAAAAAGCTAAAATTATTCTTTTCAACAATGATGCAGCAATTTTATATTTTTCAGATGCAAATTTTGTAGCAAAGATCAACGGTTAGTCCAAACAACCAATGGCTTCTCTAATAGATAGTGTCACGACACCTTTGAGGCATGTACAATTACTAAATGCTCTTGATCATGTGTAAAGTAATTGCGTTCTGCCCTTCTAAGCTTGTGTGATTCATATGCTATAGATTGAAGGCTCCTAGTAAAGTCTTGTTGAAGGACCGCCCCAATAGCAAAGTTAGAAGCATCAATGTTAAGCATAAAAAGAAGATTAAGATCATACAGTTGCAATATTGAAGCAGAAATGAGTGCCTCCTTCAACTTATCAAAGGCATTTTGTTGCTCCAGTTTCCATTTAAATGAGGCACCCTTCTCCAAAAGGTTTGTCAATGAGACAAAAATGTGAGCAAATCGCCAAACAAAATAGTGCAAGTATCCAACAAGTCTTAAAAATGAACAAACTTCAAAAGCATCCTTGTATATAATAAAATTCTTAAAGATACTACATACTTATCTAAAAGGTGTTCAAACAATTTTTTCATGTAACCCTTAAAAGAGGCTAGAGTATTGGTGAGGCAAAAAGGTAAAATTAGCTATTTGAAATATCCATAGCTCGTACAAAATGCCATCTTTTTCATATCTTTTCTTACAATAGGTATTTGTTAACAACTGCTCTAAAGATCCAATTTATTAAAGATAGTCATATTTTAAAGTTGATGAAGAAGATCATCCACGCATTATCATATTATGTATTGTCTTGTTTAGGAATGCACCAAGCACCTAGTTGTGGAAGATAAGGTTGTGTTTACAAGTATCCAAGAAATCCTAATAGATTTCACTCATATGACAAGATTATAATCTAAAGTTCAATTCAAAAGTACTAAAAAATATTCTTCTTAGTAGCCTCAATCACATATAAACCTCAATTACCTTATTACTTTCATATTTAAGCAATTTAGATTTTTCTTATAAGCCCCAATGCTAATCAGTGAGCTTTAACAAGTTTTAACTTCTACTCTGACCATCCACTTGATGTGAAATTTTGCATGCAATTGTCAATATAAGTCTTCTATACGCTCAAGAATTTTCAACTCAATCCAACTTACAAATTGTAAGAAAACCTCCAAAAATTGCATTGATGTCACACAGCCACCAACTTGAAAGGTGAAGCAAAAATCCCAGTAGTGATTTCTCCTTTTCCAACCATTAACTTTGACTCAAAATTATTATGTGGCTTAATCTTCAAGTCTTTCAATATCATGCTAAATTTCACCTTGATCCAACTAATAGATCTCTAGATATCATAGAAACCCTATTCAACTCCAAACTGCCAACTTCTAAAACCTTCTTGTGCTAAAAACTAGATATCTCTAAACCACACTATTAGATTATCACAAAAGTTTGTATACACTAAATAAACCTAATAATCCAAATATTATCAAATTTTGAACAATAGTTTTTACACCAATTATACAAACTAGCCAAAATTGCTAGCCTTAGTTATATTATATAAAATCCAAATCACCAATACAAACCCTGACTTTGAACAAAAATTGCCAAATTTTTAAAAATCTTACAAAAAAAACCTTTATGCTTCTAGAAAGAGCTTTAAGCTAGCTCTCAAATCTTAATCTCCGATCTTTGAATGAAAACCTAATTTGTCCTAGGCAGTTGTTTTAGTGACTAGAGGTCTAACTTTGATCCTCTCTCAAAAATGATAGACCCCTGAGTATCAATCTAATCTATCCTAAGGATTTTTTAGTCCAATCCTACCTTCAACTTGATCCTAGTATCAACCATACCAATCATTTATCTCTTCTATCTTGATTTTAAAAATTTATGGCCTTTCTAAGGCAGTAAAAAAGTTTCTATATCTTAGAAGGAAAAAATACTAACTTTTATCTATTTGCTATTAAGACAAGAAAATAGGCTAAGAGACTTTCATAAAAGCCTTATTAAAATATTTTGAATTCTTTTTGAACTAATATAATAGAATATTAATTAAAAAATCATTTTTAAACATATTTTCACCATATAATCATGTCACAATAGGACATCCTTCCTCTCTTAACTTATGCATCTGTTGGCATGCACCAAATGAACCATATGCCATAATTGGCATCACACCATCTTTTTATTTTCTTCATCAAATATTTCATTTTTATTTTCATCATCCTATTCAAAACAATTGTCTTCTTCTAAAATATTGATATCTTCAGCATGATCTTCCATATTGATTTCTCTATCTCGTCTTTTAAAAATCTTCACTCACTTTTCTGTAATGAATATCTTCAACCTCGTGCCATCTAACTCCATTAACGAATATGTGGCATTATTATGAATCGTTACTACCACATATGGTCCAAACCAATGTTTTGAAAACTTTCACAAAGCACTATGTTGGTTATTCAAACTATTGTCATAAACAATTACCCAATCACCTTCTTCAATTGCTCTAGGCCTCAACCAATGTTTCTTATCAAATCAAGTCTTATTTCGTAATCTTACCTTTTGTAACCTTTTAAATGCTAATTTGACATCTTCCAATCTTTGTTTAAGTTGACGAATTCTAATAGCTAACAATTCCTCCTTTGTCAATCCATCTTTCCATAGTAGCATACTCTAAGGTGGCACATGTTCTTCAATTGGCATAATTGATTTTTGACCTGTCATAAGTTCTACTGGCATATATTTGGTCACTGAACTATGTGTTGTTTGATCAACCCATAATGCATAAGGTAAAAGTCGAGGCCATTCTCTCACTCTTCCATTGCAAGCTTTAACTAAGGCTTTTACAATCAGTGCATGTCTACGTTCACTATTTGCTTTCTTCTCTGAATTATAAGAAGTAGTCAATGATAATTTAATTCCACATCTTTTAAAAAATTCATGAGCTTCATGTACATCTAATTCTCCACAATCTGTAGTAATCTTTTCCATACATCCATAGCGACAAATAACATCCTCAAGTTAAAATCTACAAATTTCGTTTGTGGATTTTATTCTTAGTGCCCTGTCTTCTACTTGGTTTGATAAATCTTCACGAGCCAAAACTAAATATTTCATTTTTCATAGTCCCATTAGCATAATAATCAAATCCACAATCCATTTAAAATGAATAGCCAAAGAATATGTCATATATAATCCATCTCAATGTCATATATTTGAATATATCTGTCAAGTCATACAAGATTCTACAAACAAAGTTACATCTTGATACATATTTTTCCACCAATATCATTTCTTCCATTTAGCAAAAGTAGCCCAAATTTTTCTATATTCCCCCCATAGACTCTCATGAAACTCTTTGAGTAGTCTTTGTTGATCTTCTTTGGTACCTACTACTCGTCTTGGTATTCCAATTCCTTTCTTTGGTCTCTTCTATAAGAACCTTTCTTGAAGCAAAAATCTATAAACTTTTTTTCTTATTTGATTAAGTTTTTTTGTTGAACAATTCTCTTATTTAGTCAAGATATTCAAATAAAGATCAATTTTTAATAATTCTCCTTCATAAAGCTCTTCAAAAAATATCTTGTCTTCCTTATTAAGATTTGATACTGAATTGAATTTTGTTCCAACATCATCAATATCTTCAACCATCTCATCTTCTCTTTCATATACTACTCGAGATACCATATCTGCTACTGGATTGTCTTTCTTTGCAATGTGCTTAAATTTTGGATTTAGTGATTTGATATAAGCAATCCATTGCAACATTGAAATATCTGTTGTTGTATAATTAGTAATCATTCTAAGTCAAGGCAAATAATCCATTTCAATTATCACCATAGCTCCAATCAAATAATCTTTTTTCAGCTTTCATAGCTAAAACAACTCTCTATAGTTTCCTTTTGACTTGTGAATATGCACATTGGTGAGTACTTAAAATCTTAGATCCAAATCGCACTGCAAATCTGTATCCATTTGAATCATCTTGACCTACAGCCCATCCAATGGCAATTGGACTAGTATCCACTGTAAGAATCATTGCTCTATTGTACTTATAATCAACTTTTCTCAATACTAGAGGCAATGTCAATAATTTCTTCAATCTTTGCACTGCTTTAACATGCTTTTTTTCCATTTAAATCGATAGTCCTTGTGTAATAGTTCATACAATGGATCCGCTAAGTGAACATAATGAAAAATCTAAATATGATAAAATATACATGTACCTAAAAACTTGCGAACTTCTATTAAAGAACTACAATCCTCTTTCATTCTTTCAATCACATCAACTTAGTTGAATCTGGTTTTCTTCCATAAAATCCACATAAATGTCCAACAATCACAACCTCTTGTACTTCAAATATAGATTTTGTACCTGATAATATAAGATGAACTTCTCCAAGCCGAGTTAGTATTTTTTTATAATCTTATATATAATCAGCATTATACTTGCGACACCCCCTCTTATCTAAAGTTTCATCCTTGTCTTCTTCTTTGTACTCCTTTATAGGAACATCATCTAGAAAAGGCATAGTCTTCTCGGGAATAAAATCTCTCAATACCTTATTCATTCCATTCATCATATGCACAACTGAGTTGGTTGCGCCTTGAGTACACATTCTAAGTAATCCAAGTGGTGTTCTCATTGTTATCATATCTCTACTTCCTTCTGTAAGTTGAAATTGGTCATAGCCCGAATACAAATCACCCATTGAATAGATCACCCTTCCTGCAAATGCCTCAACAAATTCATCTACTATAGGCCCAATTCTTGCATTCTTGATAATTATCACATTCACTAGTTGCATACCTTGAATAAAATGTAATGACTCATTTTTCTTAGGGACTGTAAACCATCGACTAGAATATGGTGCAAAAGACGGCTTCAAAATCTTCATCTTCATCTTTTCTTTTAATAATTCCACCAAGCTTGGTAAATGTGCCCTTCACACTGAAATTGGCCTTAGATTCCAAGGTACATGTGGTACAATGAAAATAACCATAGGTGTTATAATATTTGGATCCACACACCTAATTTTGTAAGATTCAAAGGCAAATGATCTACCTTATTTTGCCAACATCTCTTTGAAGCAAATAATTTCCTCTGGCAATAAAGAACCATTAGAATCAATCTTCAATTCATCAAAAGTCTCTTTAGTATACTTGTGACCAATATTCCTTGAATCTCTCAAGCTCCTTTCTTTCGATGCTTCTCCCATTTGATCTTTAGAATCTTCTGGCAAAGGTCCAGCAACTAGTTTAACCTTCTTATCTACTGTCTTATATTTTGTTTCAAATATAATCTCTGGTGCTTGATAAGATTCAATCATATTATAAACTTTTTTTGAATGAATCAGTATAAATTTATCATCATTACCTAATCCAATAGATGCAATCAATTCCAAAGGATCCTCTAGTCCATTTTCTTCATAAATACTATTAATCTTTTCATTATCTTCTAATATTTATATTCTATATAATTCTTTTTCAATAGTACTTAATTCATTTTTTTTTCTTTTTAAATCATCAATCCTTTTAAACATAACACTTCTATTTTCAAAAATGCTAATAAATCCTCCATTAAATGTACCTACATCTTATGAGAGTACCTCTCTTTCTATACCTCTATAATCTTGCTTTATAGTGGTACCTCAAAAAATCCTTGAATTCTTCAACAATTTTTGGTAGTGGATTTTCTCTCAATTTGTCTTGATTTCACTCATGAATTGGAGGCATAGTCAAAAATCATATTGCCCTCCTCCCATCCTCACTACAAATTCATACATAAGCTGAACTATCATCAAATACCTTTGTTTCCATGTGAATAGCAATAATATATGGTTACTCCAAAATAAGACGAAAAGATATTACATCTTGAACAAAAAAATTTGCTCCATTGCAACATCACCAATCCAAATTTTCACATCTAGACAAGCACCATATAACTCCTTTCATGTATTATTGGCTACTCGTATTGCCCATCCATGCTCCATATCAATTGGCCACTTTTACTTCATATAAAGATCCTTAGACATAAGATTTATCTCTGAACCATGGTCAAACAAAGCAACAACCGCCTCGTCCATATCTCCAACCTTCACCAATGCCTCTATAATTGCTTTAGTCCAATGCTTCCGAGTATCATGACTTGAAATCTTTCTATCTTTATTACCTTGATCATCAAAAGATACTCTTTGATTATGACTCCTCCCTTCACTTACTGATTGTTTGTAACAATTATCAAATATATCTTTTTCACCTTCACATATGTGTACATCAATAGCATGATTCAATCCAACTTCTCCCATTAATTTCCTCTTTTGTTTAACACTATCAATAATGACATCATAAAATTCTTTCTTGACAATTCCTAAAATTTCTTTCAATGTAAATTCAAGCTTAGCATTGAGCACATGTTCCTCAAGTACTTCTTTTAAATTTTTTGCCGCTTCAATATCAGAGAGTAGTTTATAAGTTGTCAATTTATCTTTATCTTTCATCTCCTTTGCTTTTTCTTCTGATATTGTTGAAGTATCCTTTGTGGAAAATTCTTGTAAAGCCGCTGCACAAGCCTTATTTCCTTGAGTTTTCCTCTTAGAAGAATTTTCTTTTCTTGTATTATCAAAATTTCCTCTCTTCTTTTCTTCTATTTAAGCTTCATGTTGGTTTTTAGCAATATATGCATGTACTGACAAAGCTTCTACAAGATCCTCCCAATCCATAGCAGCATGAATTGTTGCAGCAGTTCTCAATAAAGCTTCCTATGGCATCTTATCTTTTTGCATTGTAGAAATAGTAAAAGATCAAAATCCACTTGTTTGAATATTTCCAATAAAATTTTGTCTGCCATCATTATCTACCCTAGTTCCATAATTTGCAGCTTCTATTGCTACAATTCCATATGTTTCCAAATAATCTTTAACCAATGCTTTCATGCTTTCTTTATCAAAGTTGGTTTGGAGAAGATCACCAATATCTTTCAATGCAACCTTCCCATCTTTCCAATAAACAATACTTTGTTATATCATTTCATCGAATTCACCACAATCTTTTCAAGAATGAGAATCATCATCACACCAAATATATTTTTGCACATATCCTTGTTTAAAAGTAGCCTTTGAACTTATTGTAGAAGTCTTCTCTTCAAGCCTTGTAAGTTTGATTTGAAGATCTCGCATCCCATGTATAATCTCTTCAAGTCTCATATCTTCTTTTTTTGATATAGCCAACGGAGGTTGGACAATAGGCTCAATCAATTGTATAGTAGGGATTGGAATCTTCTTTATCTTAAAGAAGAACCTCTAATTTCTCTTGTAATTCTTCTTCAACAGCTTGAAGAAACAATTTAACCTTGTTTGATGTCAATGTTAATTTTTTTATTTTTGATAATCAAAAAAATTACCTTTCAAATTCCCTTAATAATTCTATAGGTTGCAAATTTTTGTTAGGTCATTCAATCCATTCCAAGAATGATTTCTTAGTAACTTAATTAGCATCTTCTAAAAAAATAATCATCCTTCAATGGTTGTAAAAATACCTCCCATGAACTTCCAAATTGCTCTATAATAGATTTTATATGCTCTCTTAACTCTAGTATCATAGCAACCTCAAATAATTGAATCATCTTCTTTTAAGAAATGGGATTCAGTTCTATTTCCTGCACATTATATTTTAAATATTTAGAAATATTTCTCTCAAGAAATTGGTCAACCGTGTTAACCACTGCTTATAATGCTTTGGTTGTCAAAGCCTCTTGGCAATCATTGCCCTGTTCCTGTTGCATAAATAATGTAAATGCTTGAAATATTTTTGCACTGTTTGGATTGAAGTACATACCTTGTTGACTAGTAGAAATTCCTTTTGAAGCTCCATCAAAAAGTCCAAATTCAACTATCTATCCTTCTTGCGCCATCAATTCCAAATAACCACAAATATAATCTAATACCTTCAATCTCAAACTTTCATGGACAGATTCACCACTATGTCATATTATGTGTTGTCTTGTTTAGAAATGTACAAGGCACCTAGCTATGGAAGGTAAGATTGTGTTTACAAGTATCTAAGAAACCCTAATAGGTTTCACCCATATGACAAGATTATAATCTAAAATTTAATTCAAAAGTGCTAAAAAACATTCTTCTTAGTAGCCTCAATCACACATAAACCTCAATTACCTTATTACTTTCATATTTAAGCAATTTAGATTTTTCTTATAAGCCCCAATGCTAATCAGTGAGCTTTAACAAGTTTTAACTTCTACTCTGACCATCTACTTGATGTGAAATTTTGCATGCAATTGTCAATATAAGTCTTCTATATGCTCAAGAATTTTCAGCTCAATCCAACTTACAAATTGTAAGAAAACCTCCAAAAATTGCATTGATGTCACACAGCCACCAACTTGAAAGGTGAAGCAAAAATCCCAGTAGTGATTTCTCCTTTTTCAACTATTAACTTTGACTCAAAATTGGTATGTGGCTTAATCTTCAAGTCTTTCAATATCATGCTAAATTTCACCTTGATCCAACTGATAGATCTCTAGACATCATAGAAACCCTATTCAACTCCAAACTGCCAACTTCTAAAACCTTCTTGTGCTAAAAACTAGAAATCTCTAAACCACACTATTAGATTATCACAAAAGTTTGTATACACTAAATAAACCTAATAATCCAAATATTATCAAATTTTGAATAATAGTTTTTACACCAATTATACAAACTAGCCAAAATTGCTAGCCTTAGTTATATTATATAAAATCCAAATCACCAATACAAACCCTGACTTTGAACAAAAATTGCCAAGTTTTTAAAAATCTTACAAAAACAACCTTTATGCTTCTAGAAAGAGCTTTAAGCTAGCTCTCAAATCTTAATCTCCGATCTTTGAATGAAAACCTAATTTGTCCTAGGCAGTTGTTTTAGTGACTAGAGATCTAACTTTGACCCTGTCTCAAAAATGGTAGACCCCTGAGTATCAATCTAATCTATCCTAAGGATTTTTTAGTCCAATCCTACCTTCAACTTGATCCTAGTATCAACCATATCAATCATTTATCTCTTCTATCTTGATTTTAAAAATTTATGGCCTTTCTAAGGCAGTAAAAAAGTTTCTATATCCTAGAAGGAAAAAATACTAACTAACTTTTATCTATTTGCTATTAAGATAAGAAAATAGGCTAAGAGGCTTTTATAAAAGCCTTATTAAAATATTTTGAATTCTTTTTGAACTAATATAATAGAATATTAATTAAAAAATCATTTTTAATTATATTTTTATCATATAATCGTGTCACAATACGACAGCATAGAAGTAGTATAGACTAGATATTAGTTTATTTTTGTAAGATATTAGTAAAATAGATTAATAGTCCATAGAATAGTCATTTTAGGAAGACAGATGATTGATTCAGTTATTAAAAGTGGTTATTATAGGATTACGATTAGAATCTGGAAATCAGTAGCAATTACATAGGAGTTGTAGAAGTTTCTCGGGGGGCCAAACTGTGATAGTCATGAGCTGGGATTAAGATTGGTACTTCCTCTTTATTTCTTTTGATTTCTTTGTTGTTGAAGAATAATGGATAGTTTTTGAATATTGAGAAGTGAGTCTGTGGAATAAATCAGAGATTGATTTATGAGTTATTGATTATGTAATTGGAGTACTCAGTGATTGAATTATATGAGAAGTTATTAGAAGCTTGATTATGGATGGAAGATTATGATTGTTGATTATTGAGAGTTGAGTGTGTGTGTTTTGACAAAGGAAGTCTATGATTATAGAAATTTTGTGAATTCAGATTGGTTGGAGTGAAGTCTGTTATTCATGGTATTGGATGGAATTTATTGAATTTTGAGCGGTCTTTTGAGAGTGCAAGGTTGCACATTGTGGTTATCAATCGATGAAGGAGTATTGTTACTAGGAGGAAGCATTGTAGTGTTTCTTAGTGTTTTAGTGGTTCGGAATACAATTAATTGTGTGATCCTAACAAGTGAAACTCATGTGCTTAGTCTTTCCCTGTGTTCGAATTCTTCTATACAGATTTAATCTTGGAAGGAATTGTAGAATAAGTAAAATGACAATCACATTTTTTGCGCTGCTGCTAGGGATCGACAATAGCATTGAGTGTTAGGAATTAACTGCCAGATGAGTAGATGGAAAATAGGAAGTAAATTCAGTAGTATATAATGAAAGATTATGGTTATTAAAAATAAGAACATTGCAGTAAAGAAAACATGCCAATCGAAAGAAAGACAAGAGAGAGCGCAAGCAAGAAAATCATTGCAAAATGAGCAAGAAGACAAGTTAAAAAAGAAGCATCGATAAAGTTGGATTAAGCCATGGTTGCATGCCTGTTGACATATCCGAGCATACCTAGAAGCTGACAGTTGTCTAATATTTTAGACATATATATCGTTAAGAAAATTGCCAAGAGCATTTGCAGGAAATTTTGTCAACAACCCAATATATCTCTTGAGCTCATTAACTACAAATGGAAGAAACATAGAAGAATTGGATACTCCATTGGGTACCTTCCCAATAGCAAAAACTGTCGATTATGTAAAAATTGGTTCTGTAGAATGGCATAAATTGCTTGCCAATAAGGGCCAATTTAGTATATTTTAAAAACCATCATTTTTACTTCGAATTCAACCAATAAACTTATTTAGGGATAATAATAGTAAATTAAGGAGGTTAAAAAATCTGAAGAAGATAATTGGGAAAGGCAGTGGTAATTTTAATAAGAGATTAAGTGACACATTGTCCTTTTCAATGGCGATGGGTGGTTAGCGATTCTAATAGCAGTACAAAGGGGTGACATGAGTGATCGCACAATAACCGTGGCTCCATTACCTAATTTTAGGGGCTTTCTGGGTGCAGATCCCGATCAACATTTGTCTCAATTTTTGACAGCATGTGTAGCTAATAATGAAAGAACCAAAGATATTTAGTTACAATGGTTGCTAGCAACCTTAAAGGACACAGCGTTTGAATGGTACAACCGCCAACTAGTGGGTCAATTTCTGAATTGCAAAGCATTGAAGAATGCATTTTTAATCCATATCAGTCAATAGGTTTTGAGGATCATCTTTGAGAGAGGTTAATGAACAGCAAAATGATCCTAAGGGAGGCGATAGAATTGTATTATGGCCATGTGGCTTATATACTTAGTAAGTGGCCAAATCACCAAATACCAGAGGTATTTATCTTATCCATATTAATCAATGGTTTACAACCACCAAAGTTAAAAATATTTGTGAAGGAAGCTCAATCCGTTACGGTGTCTGCATCCTTTAGTAGAGTCAAGAGTTGGAAGGAATGCCATTATGATCAGTTTTTAACTGTGGGTGCCATGATGATTCCAATTCAAGGCAGCTATCAAAATCCAACTTGGAATAGATCAGTGGGTAGTTATCTACAGATGTGTGAAACAGTGGCCAATTCTAGTGACAATATTCAAGGGCCAGTTAATGTCATCCCATTGCAAGCTATATCACTGAACGTGACAACAGCGTTTGCTCCCTATTTTTTGTATCAACAACAAGCGTTAATTGCGGTAGAATTACTAATAATACCAGTCCCAAAAGATTTGAATGAAGCCTTGTTGTTGAACCTGACGAAGAAAATAGAAGAAATGGTCGTCAATATGGCCAAAGATAAGGAGAAGAGGCAAAAACCTACTAATACTATGATCAATGTATGGTTTAGTAATTGTAAGGGCCACGGTCATTTGGTAACAGAATGCCCTTCACCTTCACAAATGATGGATCAATGTACATTTTGTAGAGGAAAGCACTTAATAGCTAATTGTTAGAATTGGCAAAGGCAACAACAATTCAGTAATCAGACCATGATCCCACCAACTCAATGGGACATCAATCAAGTTCAATCGGGAAATACATTTGGATGGAATGGAAATCGATCTAATTAATAAAATCAAGCATTCAATAACTTTCAAAGTTCTAATTTTATTCAAGGGTCTACATCAAACCCCCAGAATTACAAGAAGGAGTAGTAGAGGTATCAATAATATGCTCCATCAGCATCATCAAATCAAGTTCCCTCCGTTCCAATGAGACAACTAGGATCATTTTCTAATCCTACATGGAACAAACCTAGTAGGTATATACTGGTGGAGACACCTAATATGCCTGATGGAAGTACAAGATGACCACTTTATGGTTTCCGTTGCAGACAGATTGGCCATTATGCCAGTGAATGTCCCAACCCTAGAGCCAATGATGATTATGCGTCAATTTGTGGGAATTGCAAGCAGTTGGGGCATACTTATCAACAATGTAATGCTCCGTTTAATTTCAATAATCAGGATCAACAGATCCAAAAAAAAAAGAAAAATGGAGGAAATAAATCAAGGGCCTTAAGATTCTTCAGTAAATCGAGTGGAATGTGTCGAAGTCATTCTTATCAAGAGTCAGAAAAAAAAAAAAAAAAGTAATTCAATATTTGGGTGATCTTGAAACGAAGGATCAATTTGACCCAATCATTGGGACATCCAATCCAGGTCCTATTACAGGCCTCTTACCTAATATGCGACTTGACTCGGTTGGGCTACCTAATGAGGTATTGATTACGAAGGCTTTGGATTTGTTTCAAGCTGTTCCATTCTCGATGCCGTTCTGAAAAACGTCCTGTCCTTTGAAAGATCCTCTAGGAGGCTTGAATTCCAAGGAAGCTCCGTCTGTTGTTCCAATTCCGAGTCTAGGGCAGAAGAATATCTTACCTCAAGGAGTTAAACTCCAACCAATGAAAAGAAAGAGGGCATTGGGCATTATCCTAAATATGAAACCCTATGACATATTGAAGGATCTGGATACTATTCGGCCTTTTATTTCTATGAAGCAACTTCTACCAATCACATCAGAGTACTGTTCTACATTGAATTCATTCTTAACTCCGCATTAGCAACGTAATAAAGAAGTTTGTGAAGTTAGTTTGAACCCTGACCCAAGTGCACCAACCATCGATATTTTGATTAACGGTGTTATGATCTCGAGTGTTCAGATGGATGGTGGTTCTAGTATCAATTTAATGAACATTAATACAATGGATGCTTTAGATTTGGAATACTTAGTATCCATGACATTGGTATTATGGATGATAGATCATAGCTGGATTAAACCAATGGATATTTTATAGAGTGTTCAAACTATAATTACTAGTATTGCATATGTAATTGATTATATCGTCTTTCGACTACAACGTTTGACTTTATCATATCCAATTTTATTGGGATGAACTTGGCTTTATCAGGTGAAGGCTAAGAATGATTGGGGTCGTGATACTTTGATAATTGGCAAGGGTGGCGACAAAATGGTGTTATAAATGTATCCAGTACGCTATCACGGGGAGTCTCAATTGTGAGCATTTGAATTGACATTGGATGATGAGCTTAGCTCCAATGATGATATAATCACACCGATTACGGAGGCGTCTATGGAGGCGGCGCAATACCCTGGAGTAGTGTACTAATGTAGAGGTCCGGGAGAGTACTTGATATACCTGTCAGATTCAGAAAACTCTGAGTATGTTAGTATTGATTGGATATCTAAGTATGATGTGTACCATGTTAGCACCCTGGACAGAGGATTCAGCACTTCGCACATGTCGAATTTATCGACTGATTTTCAACCAACGTGGGAATTGAAACAGAACATTGCTATTACACCTTTATGTCAAACTATTAACTTGGCGACCACACCAGAGCCATGGACAATTAAGATCTATAAAGATATTAAGGACCAAGTGTTGACCTGTTGGACAGAATTTTTTTAACATCATAAGTCCGCTTTTGCTTAGACTTATGCTGATTTATAAGATATTCCTGCTAACGTTCGTGAGCATCGTATCATTTTAGAGAACGCTAAACCGGTACGGCAAAGACAACATTGCCTTAATCCTAAGTATTTCCTTATGGTGAAGGAGGAATTAGACAAGCTTCTTGCAGTTGGTTTCATTTATTCCATGCTGAATAGTGAGTGGATTTTTCCATTGTCATGGTACCGAAAAAGAATGAGAAAATCTGCATTTGTCAGGATTTTCAAAAACTTAGTGCAACCATCAAGAAGGATTACAGATAGTATATTAGATGTCGTAGTCGATCACGAATATTATTTGTTCCTCGATGGATTTTTTGGATATAATTAAGTTAAAATTACAATAGAAGACCAGCTTAAGATGACCTTTATTACGGATTAGGGCACATTTGCTTATCACGTGATGTCTTTTGGATTATGTAACACCCCAGCTACGTTTCAGAGAGTGATGGCTCAGGCCTTCCAAGACTATCTCCTGTTATTTATGGAGATCTTTTAAGATGACTTTTGTGCATTCAATACAAAATAGGATCATCTTAATTGTTTGGGCAAATGTTTGGCTCGGTGCGTTAAGTTTGGAATATCGTTGAACTCGGAGAAGTGTCAATTTGGTGTTCCGTCTGATAAATTATTGGGACATATCGTCTCCAGCCGTGGTATTGCTACGGATCTTGACAAACTGCAACATATAATGAACTTGCCCTACCTAGAGATGGTCTCCAATAGTTGTGGATTTGTGGGCCATGTCAGTTATTATCGAAGATTTATTCATTCATTCATAGTTATTCATCAACCTTTAACAAACTTACTGGAGAAACCTCCGTCAAATGGGACCAGTCCCATCTGGACCATAGAGTGTACCATGGCCTTTGAATCGTTGAAGTCAAAATTGGTCTCTGTACTAATATTGGTGGGTCTTTGTTAGACGGAGCCCTTTCATGTGTACGTTGATGCATCCAATATGGCTATTGGATCAGTGTTAAGTCACATGGATGACAAAGATCTTGATCATCCTATTTATTATGCCAGTCTGCAATTAGTGGCTATCGAATGCAATTATACTACTACTAAACGAGAAGTGTTGGATATGATATACTCGGTTCAAAAATTTCGGTACTATTTGCTTGGATATCCGTTTTTTATTTATGTGGATCATGATGCCCTAAAATACATGATTAATAAGCCTCAATTGAGTGGGCGCATTGCCCGATGGATCTTACTCTTACAAGAATTTAATTTTATGATTGTTCTACAACTTGAAAAGAAACATATCAATGTTGATCATTTATCCCAGTTGTCTAATATTCTTGGCAACGAGCCTATCCTAGATATTCTTCTCGATGCCAAATTATTTGTAGTGGAAGTGATTTCCCTCGAATATAGTGAAATCATTCAGTTTCTGACCTTCCACACCTTTTCGCCGACTTTCATTAAGAAGCTTAAGAAGCGACTCATTCTGAAGAGTGCCCCATATACAATGATTCATGACGCTTTGTATAAATAAGATAAAGATGGCATTTTATGCTGTTGTATCTTTTCAAGTGAAGTACAGTCAATCCTCGAAGGTTGTCATTTAGATACTTGTGGTGGTCATTTTGCGGAAGATAGTACTACTTGTAAGGTTTTAATGGCCAGATATTGCTGGTCCACAATGTTTTCTCATGCGCACCAATTTGTTCGTCGTTGTGATCCCTGTCAACGAATTGGTCAATCCACAGACTCTTCCGCCATGCTATTAGTTTCAATCTTGGCACAAGCTTTGTTCAAAAAATGGGATATTGATTTTGTAGGTTCCATTCAAAACTTGGCCAAAAGCGGTATATTTTAGTCGCCACAAACTATGTATCAAAATCGACAGAGACTATTGCTACATACAATGATAATGTTAGTACGGTAGCTATTTTTTTATATGAGAATATTATAACTCAATTTGAGTGTCCGAAGGAATTGGTTAGCGATCGCGGCACCCATTTCCTAAATGCTACCATAGCTGCCTTGATGAACACAAATGAGATTAAGCATCGAAAAACCACTCCATATCATCCTCATGCTAATGGGCAAATAGAAAAGACTAACAGAATTTTGTGCAAGGTCTTGACTAAGACAATTTTGGAGGTGGGTACCGATTGGGAGACCAAACTCTTTGCGGCTTTATGGGCATATCACATCGCATATAAAGTAACTACCAACTCTACTCCGTTTGAACTAGTTTACGATCAAGAGGCGATTTTACCTATCGAGTTGGAGGTTCAAAGTTTATGGATTGCCTTGGATGAACGACTCAATGGCAAAAAGTCTTTACATTCTCGGTTGGCAAAATTAGAAGAATTGGACGAAATACGAGCTACAGCTCTTTTCCATATGGAAGCAATTCAAAAACGGAAGAAGAGTTACTATGATAGTAAACTGCATCCAAAGATTTTTATGCCCAATGATTTGGTATTACTATATGATAGCCGGTTTAATCATTTTTCGAAAAAATTTCAAGTTCGTTGGTATGGGCCATATTAGGTGATTGAAGGTTTTTCCAATGGGTTTGTTCAATTGGAGGATTTCATAGGCCATCACTTCAGTACCCACATTAACGGGAACCAATTACGGTTATATAATACATAAAACTCAGGACGGATTTTTATTTTTTTCGAGGGATGACTTCAAATGGACACAAGGTAGACCTAAGTATGGTATAAGTGCGTTAGGGTGTAGAAGCAGTTGAAAAGATAGTTAGTAATTATTAATGTGTTAGATGGGATGGAGGTAAGAAACAAACAATATAGGTAACATGTTGTCATGATCACCTCTAGTAAGAGAATAGGAGTGGGACACCAATTAGAGGTCATTTTGTGTTGTCGTTCTTGGTTGTTTTCTGAGATTGCTATTTCTTGTATTTTTTAAGTTTTCGTGCGTAGTAGTTCCACTTAAGAGTTTGAGAGAGGGAGTGTCATGGCAATTGAAATTACAAAGTGAGCTACAGACAAAGAAGATAAAGGTCGAAATGTGAAAGCTAGACGCGCATCAAAACCACCTTCTATGATAATCGTTACCAATATGGAGGCGATGAAGTTGGATATCTGTTGAACACTGAAAAGAATCAAAGACTTTTGAAATGTGCAGTTGTTCCAATTTTTACACATGTTAGATTGCTTACCATGAATTAATATGTCATTAGTGGAGGAATATAACGCAAATTACGACTCGAAGGATGGATCGAGTGTGATACAAGGGTAAATTATTGGGATTGATGGAACAATCCTGGAAAAGGTATTGTGTCTTTCTATTGGAGAAATTACGGTAGGAGTTGATGACTTAAGCAACTTCAGTCCAGGAAGGTATTTCAAGGGAGGTATGTTCGCCTTTGAGAGGAGCCAAGGTTGGCGGACTGCTGAGGCAATTTCACCAGAATTCGTAGAATGGTTTCGTTTTGTAGTGAGGTGGTTAGGATTGTACCAATACCCCACATATATGTCCAAACGATTATTATATGCAGCAGTAGGGGTGTTGGAAGGGATGGTGTTCAACTGGGCAATGTACGTAGCCACTCATATTCATGCGAAGATAGGAGCCAAGTAGAAATTGGAGAAATTCATTTATTTACTTTGTTCCAATTATGTATATGTTATGATCGTGCACACATTACGTCAAACAATGCAAGTAGAGGAAAGTCCAGTACCAGTGCTAGTACTTCCATAAAGAGAACGAAATTTATTAGCACAGAATGTCAATGTAGCGGTGTCGTGTTGTAACACGAATATATCGTGAAAATATAAAGAAAGGGGACTTTTATTAATGTTCAGTTACCTCGAATATTGGGAGCAACGACCGATTCCAATGCCAATATTCAGGGGCCAGTTCAGACACCCCATCACAGTCGGTCAGGGCATACTTACCAGTAACGAAATGCTCCGTTCAAATCAAATAGTAGGAGTCAACAGAATCGAAAGGACTAAATTGATGACTGAGTGAGCCTGACGCGAAGGACCAATTTGACCCAATTACGGGAACATCTAGGTCTTACTATAGGCCTCTTAGCCAATATGAGACCTGATGTGGTCGGACGACTCAATGTGGTCCCGATTACAAGGATTTCGATTTCGTTTCAGGCTGTCCTGTTCTCTGTGCCGTTTTGGGGAACATTGTTTCTGGAAAAAGAACCTTTTAAAAGGAAAAAAAACAGAGGAGAAAGCTCTGATGGCGGGAGCCAATTCGGGGTCCAAGACGAAAGATTGAAGAAATTCACAGGCTAGGGTTTGAAAGAGGGGAAGAATCATGGTTTTTCAAGGGTCGGAGAGCTATCTTCATGCTTCGAAAAAAAAAAGACAGAGAATTGGAATTTTTTTTTCTTCATAGAATTTTGGGAAGACTGAGGCAATCGTTGCTGAAGTCAATGTTGTACTGGTGAATCGGGGTTTTAATGAAGTGGATGTGAATACTCTTGACTGTTTTGTGAAATCGAAGTTATGTCTGTGGTTGAAGAATTAAAAGGGTGTCTATAGGATTGAGTATGTGGAGTGAATGAAAATTTTTGGGTTAATCTAAAAAGACAGTCAGTGGATATAAGGTCGTGAGTGTAAAACGGTGTCGGGATAGAGAGAGTTTGCCTCAAGAAAGCGTTGGGCTTCTGGCTATCACTAAATACTCAATCAAGTTTGAAATATAAGGGTAACAATTTTATATATATAAACTCCTCTCCTTTGGAGCAATTTCATCAATATACAAGCCTTAAAATCCAAAGAACACCAAAATACTTAATAAGGTGTTATAAAAAACTTATATATCCTTATGAGGAATTTTTCCCGACGTTCAACTGCTCATAACTTACGATCTAACCGTCTAAACAACTCCAAATTTTATATGGAGTACTGATATATCTTTAGCAACTACCACACCAAAATTCAACCGTAAATTCGTCTTGGATCTTGTGATATCTTGAAAACCCTAACTGTAGCTTCAAATCCTAATTTTTTTACACCTATGTACAACTTCCTTCATATCTCACAAAGTAATTATTCAAATACTATGAAACTTTGATCTAAAGCTTTTTAACCCAATTACACACACTTGTGAAAATTTTGAGCCAAAAATTCGTCTAGAAACTCAAGATATGGCTTCACCCATAACTAGCAACAAAACGATATACTTACTGCCTTCAAATTACAAGTGCTGTCTTCAACGCCTCATAACTCCTTCATCCAATCTTAGAATTCACTATACAGTAAGTAGAATGTATAGCCGAGAAAATTCTCCCTCCAAGTCTAGTCGCCGATCTTCCGTTGCTCTCCGTATTCGTATGTGATGCCCAAAAGAAGTGACAGTAGGTACGAAATTGACACCTTATCTCTGAACATTCATATCTTTTCCATAAAAACTCGAAATCACACAAAATCTTCACCCAAATTATACCCGAAACCCTAAACCTTCTGAACCTAGCCTCAAAAGCTCGAATGGCCTCGAAAGAGGAACCCTAATCCCTAATATGGCCTCGGGCAGCCTCCTCAAAGCCCATTGGGCATGGTATTCGACCAATAGGGATGAAGTTCTTCACCCCTTGCCTTCATCCAACCATGCCTTACTTTCATCCTTTCCAATATGCTTCCTTCAAGTTATATTTTCATCTTTCAACTCCTCCCTTCCCTTAATCTTTATACTAACTATCTAAATCCTATATAATATAAACTCTATAATCAAACTAGATTAACTTCCAAATAATTTTTCTTATTTCAATTCATTTTAAATTAACATACTAACTATTCTAACTTACATTAAGACTTATAAACATATTACATGTTTTCACTAATTTTTACATACTGTAAGTAATTACAGTACGACAACGGTATCGGAGATTAGCAGATTGGATTGTTCGGGATTCTCTGTAACGTCTAGAGACTTACCGGCTGGGACAAAAAAGATTTTGACGAGCAGTCGAAGGACATCCGTATAGATTTACGATATATTCTTACAATTGTTTATATTCTAAAAATCAAAAACCGATAGACTGCTTGAATATTAGCGAATCTCCATACTACCTTTTACAGCCAGATCCCTGGTGCATTCTCGAGCAGGAAAGCACGTAATACCACATAAGTGGTGAATCCGACGTGAAAGCTTGAGGTGGAAGGTATTGAATTTCGTTTGATTTTATTTTTATTTTTATGGAGAACGAAAATAAAAATTTTGAAGGATCTTTGGGAGGAGTTTCTGGTGGGGGTTCTTCTAAAGGACAAGGTATGCACATGGATCCATCTATTGCTAGTATGTTTCAAGCCTTCTTATTATCAATGCAGCAACAGTAAAGCAATGATCGAAAGGAAGCTTTGGTAACCAAAGCATTGCAAGTAGTGGTCAATAAAATTGATCAATTTGATGGAAGGAATATTTCAAGGTATTTAAGATGTTATGTTCGTAAAATGGAATTAAATTGGGTTTCTGAGAAAAAAATGGTTGAATTATTTGGACTTGCCACGATACCGGAGATAAGAGACTATATTACATCGATTACGGATCATTATGGAAATTCATGGGAGGTTTTTTTACATGCATTGAAAGACAAATATTTCTTGGAAGATGCTGATCGCGTTACTAAAAAGCTGTTTTTGGAATAGATTGAACAGCCTAATAAGAATTTGCAAGCAACAGAGCTACTAAGGGAATTTGAGAGGCAGTACTCTCAATTATCGAAGGTAGAAAAATTGACATTGGAGCCGAACAAAGTTGATCTATTTCTTCAAGCTGCTGATGGAGAATTACAAGGAAAATTAGAACTCCTTCTTGAAGAAAAAGAAGAAGATGAAGGATTGACAACAAAGTGGAAGAACGTTGAAGATGTGATGGGGTTGCTTACAAAAAGAGAAAGGAAGAAGGATAGGAACAATATTCCGAAAACAGTACAAGCATCCAAAGCTCCAGTACGTACAACACCACCAACAATGCCTACAGTTCAACCTCCGACATCCTTATCAAAGAAAACAGATATGGAGATGGAAGAAATTATACGAGGAATGCGAGATCTTCAAATCAAATTGGCAAGACTTGAAGAGAATACTTCTACAAATAATTTGAAGAATGTTTCAAAACAAGGATATATACAAAGATGCATTTGGTGTGATGACACTTCACACACTAGGAAAGATTGTAATGAATTCAATAATATGATACGGCAAAGAATTATTTGCTGGAAAGATGGGAAGATAGCATTAAAAGATAGGGAGGATCTTCTTCAAACCAATTTTGGCAAGGGAGAAATGAGAGCATTGGTTTAAGATTACTTAAAAGAGCATGAAACAGCAGCATGAGAAAGTGCAAGTTATGGTGCTAGAGTAGATGATGACCTCGGTGGAAGTACGAAAACTAGTGAGTTTTGGACTTCTGCCATTTCTACAATGCAAGAAGGGAAATTACCTCGAGAAGCATTATTGAGGACTACAGCTACAATACGAGGTGCAACAGGTTGAGAGGATCATGTTGAGTCTCTTCCAGTTCTTGCATATATTGCTAAGAGCCAACATGAAGCTTTGATGGAAGAAAAGAGACGAGGAAATTTTGATGATACGAGAGAAGGAAATTCTTCTAAGAGGCAAACTCGAGGAGACAAGGCTCGGGAGGCAGCTTCACAAGAATTGCCTGTAAAGGATACCTCAGCATCATTGGAAGAAAAAACAAAGGAGACAAAAGATAAGAGCAAATCAATTGCTTATAAGCTACTTTCTGATATTGAAGTAGCAAAAAATTTGAAAAGGGTGTTGGAAGAACGTATATTAAATGCTAAGGTGGAATTCACATAGAAAGAAGTTTTGGGAATTGTAAAGAAGGAGTTTCATGATGTTATCATTGACAGCATTAAGCAAAAGAGGCAATTAATGGGCAAAACTGGAATGACTCATGCTATTGATGCAAGAATATATAAAGATGAAGAAGAGGTTGATATTGATTACAAGCAACCTACAAATGAAAAGAATGGGTATAATCAACGAGTACGTTTTGAAGATTATAGTGATAAGGAAATGGAAACTTTGAGCCATTATACTCGAAAGCATTGAACAAGGGCAACTACTGAGGTATTGATGAAAGTAGGAGATATAGAAGAACCAATTGTTACTTTAGTCGACCATGGTTCTAAAATAAATCTCATGTCTAAAGTTCTTTATAAGAAGCAAAAATGGCCAATTGATATGGAACATGGATGGGCAATTCGAGCAGCTAATAACACACGGGGCGAATTATATGGAGCTTGTCCAGATGTCAAAATTCGGATTGGGGATGTTGTGACGGAGCAACTTTTTTTTGTTCAAGATACGACGTCTTATCTGTTGATTTTAGGACAACCTTATATCACGGCAACACGGATGGAAAAAAAAGTACTTGACGATGGTTCTGCTTATGCAAGGGTACGTAGCGAAGATGGGAAGAAAGTTGTATAATTTCTAACAGTACCTCCTAACCATGAACGGAATCGAGATAGGTTGAGGGAAAAACAATTGCCAAAGATTGTTGAAGGATTAAAGGATTTTGGGAAGGTACCACTGTAAAGTGAGATTATAGAGGTACAAAAGAGGAGGTACTCTCGCTAGATGAAGGTACCTTTGATGCAAGTTTTATTGATATTTTGCAGAATGGAAATATTATGTATAAAAAAGTTGATGATTTTAAAAGAAAAAAAAGAAAAGAGATTATATAATATTGAAGGAGAATTATGCAAGTTAGGTACGCAGCAAGAAGATGAAAAAGTTTGGATAATGAAGGTGATAAAGGCGAACTGGATAAAGACATAGAGAATATATTATAAATCAAACAACAATTGAGTAAATTAGTGCATACCGGAGGATGCACAGGTTTAGAAGGGGTGGATGTTATGTTGTAACACGAATATACCATGAAAATATGAAGAAAGGGGACTTTTATTAATGTTTAGTTATCTCGAATATTGGGAGCAACGACCGATTCCAATGCCAATATTCAGAGGCCAGTTCAGACACCCCGTCACAATCGGTCAGGGCATACTTACCAGTAACGAAATGCTCCGTTCGAGTCAAATAGTAGGAGTCAAGAGAATCAAAAGGACTAAATTGATGACTGAGCGAGCCTGACGCGAAGGACCAATTTGACCCAATTACGGGAACATCCAGGTGTCACGGCCATAATCATGTAAGCTAATAATTACATATAGAAATAGGTAGAAGTAAGTAAAAGTAGATAAAAGTAAGTTAATTCTATAATATTTAATATAGAAGCTTCCTAGAAACTTCTTAGACGCTGCTTTGACTTCATAGGTATCTTTAATTGCCTTTTTGGATTAGAAACGTGGTCAACAAGTTGGCCATGTGCCACACATGTTGTTAGCTTGAAGATCAAGCTAACTATGTGGCCCACACGTAGAAAAACTTGCCTTGTAAGTCAAGGCATGTGTCCTACAAAGTCAACACATATTGGAGGTCCTATAGAACGTCGCCACGTAGCCCCTAGTTAGATAGTATATATAGAGACAAGAATGAAGGCTTCTTCACTCTTGTCAACTCCTTTCTTGCTTCTAGTCCAGGTTCAAGAGTCTTTAGTTTCTTGTCTTGTGGCAATAGTCATTCCAGTTTCCTTTTAATATACTTACTTGTTTATATTTTGACTTATTATATCGAGATAGCCTTTTTGTGTATATTTTCCCTTATCAAGTCATTGTCCTTGATAGATTGACAAGAGTACACTTACAATATCAGAGCTTTGTTTTTTCTTGAGTAAGAGTGGATTACACCTTTCTCTTGACAAGACATAAGCGTATTAGAAGTTTGCGGATTACCCACTTCTAAACTGATATTGTTCTTAGTATCTTCTTTGTTATCAAGTCTTTCTTTTTTTTTGTCTTGAGCAGTATCAAACAAATTTTTCTTCTTAGTGTCATTATGGTAGAGCTTGTTGAAATAAAGAGTGCAATGGCACAAATGCAAGAGCAAATGAGGGAGTTAATGCTTGCGATGCATCAACTCAATTCACCAACACAGGAAAGAACAAGAATAGCAGAAAGTGGGGATATAGACATGATCGGAGCTGCTTCAACATCTACAACAAATCACGTTCCTTCTCCAATTGTACAACACCCTATAAGCACTAGAGAACCAAGAATTGCCTTACCTGAGAAATTTGATGGTACGAGATCAAAGTTTCGAGGGTTCATCAATCAAGTACAATTGGCAATTGAACTTCAATCGCAAAGCTATCCAACTCCAGGATCACAAGTCAGGTTTATTGGCACTCTACTTTCTGGTTCTGCATTATCGTGGTTTTCATCTTTTCTTGAACAACGAAATCCAATATTGGACAATTTGGAAGCTTTTTTGGCAAAATTTCGATCTATGTATGGTGAACACGATGCAACTCGTGTTGCAACAAATAAGATCCGAATTCTGCGACAAAAAAATCGCTCAGTAACAGTGTATGCTTCATAATTTTGACAACTTACAATTGACATCAAGTGGGATGATGCTGCACTCATCAGTCAATTTCTTTATGGATTGCAATACGAAGTAAAGAAATTGATGCTCAACTTACCTGATCCTCAAACTTTGAATCAAGCAATCGATTTTGCGATAAAATGTGATAATCAACTTTTCAAATTTCGATCTGAGAATCATTCACAGGAACCTCAACGTTATTACTCAATGGCAACATCAACATCTTTACCAAACGTACATTCGGAAGTAGAAGACATGCAAATTGATGCCGTACGTTTTAAACCCCTAACTGAGTAAGAAAAGATTCGTCGTCGTCAAGAAGGATTATGTTTATATTGCGGAGAACCTAAGCACACTACTCAACGTTGTCCAAAGAAATGACGCAACTATAAAATGAGGGGTACGACGGTCAAAGAAGATAACATGTCGGAAAACGGATTCGTCCAGCTACAATAGGGACCGTGCAGCTGGAACCTTGTACAATTCCTAATGAAGGTCCTATTCTCTCCTCAGAACCCTCTCCTTGTTTTATAATAGACTTATATTTAGGACCTAAGAATTTCAAAGCCTCTGCTTTATTAGATTCGGGAGCCTCAACATGTTTTTAAGATGAACAATTTGTTAAAAGTTGTAAAATACTCTTTGTACAGAAACCTAAACCAGTACATGTAGAAGTCATAGATGGTCGTCCCTTGTCTTCTGGAGATGTCACTCATGAAACTCATCCTATAAAAGTAACAATAGACGGTCATGATAGCTACATAGCTTTTAACATAATTAAATCTCCGTCCAATCTAGTTATTTTAGGTTTATCCTGGCTAGAAAAATATAATCCTCGAATAGATTGGAATTCACGTAAACTTGACTTTTCCCAAAGCGCTATTAATAGTTCTACCAACCAAGTAAAAAATTATAAGTCTAGTATAGTAAAACCCGTACTGATAGGTACAAAAGCATTTATATACGCAGCAAAAGAAGGATCAACTTTTGCTATTTATGCTGCACCTATTTCTGAAAACGTAAAGACTTCAAGTGGCATTCCAAGTCAATATCAGGAGTATCAAGACATTTTTGAGAAAAAGAATGCAGATATTCTTCCTGAGCATCGCCCATATGATTGTTCAATCGACCTCAAGGAAGAAACTCAGCCACCATTTGGACCAATTTACAGTTTATCGCAAGATGAGATGGCTGAACTCAAGACATATATTGACGAGAATTTAGCGAAGAATTTCATACGCCATTCAAAATCTCCAGCAAGAGCTCCAATTCTATTCGTAAAGAAAAAAGATGGATCTTTACGAATGTGTGTTGATTATCGAGGACTCAACAAGATCACAATCAAGAACAGGTATCCATTACCTTTGATATCAAGACTCCTTGACCAGTTGAATCAAGCTAAGATCTATACAAAAATAGATCTAAAAGGAGCATATAATCTAGTACGGATCAAAGAAGGAGATGAATGGAAGATTGCGTTTCGAACCAGGTATGGACATTTCGAATATAATGTCATGTCCTTTGGACTCACGAATGCACCAGCTGCTTTTCAACATCTCATGAATGATGTATTTTGTGAATTCTTAGACAATTTTGTCGTCTGCTATCTAGACGATATCCTGATCTATTCTAAGAACGTCGAAGAACATGAAATATATGTTCATCAAGTATTACAAAAACTTAGAGATGTAGGATTGTACGCGAAGATGGAAAAGTGTGTATTTCACACTACTCAAGTTGATTTTTTAGGATACATCATTTCAAATGATGGCCTCATGATGGATTCTAAGAAAGTCCAAACAATCATGGATTGAAAGATTCCAAGGACAGTAAGAGATGTCCAATGTTTCTTGGGATTTGCCAATTATTATCGGATCTTCATCAAAGATTTCTCACGAGTTGTAGCTCCACTTACATGCTTGACTAGTAAAGATAAATTCCAATGGAATCAAGAAGCGGAAGCAGCATTTGAAGCCTTGAAGACATCGTTTGTCTCTACACCAATCTTATATTGTGTTGACTTTTCCAAGGCATTTTTTATGGAAACAAATGCATCAGATTTTGCCTTGTACAAAATCTATCACAGGTGAAGAAACAGCTAAGCTTTTCATTGATAATATCTATCGCTATCATGGATTATCTAAAGATATCATATCAGATAGGGGAACTCAATTTGTGTCAAGATTTTGGAGGACCCTTGTCAAGATTTTAAAAGTGGACATAAAGCTATCTTCGGCTTCCATCCTCAAACTGATGGACAAACAGAGCGCGTAAACCAAGTCTTAGAGCAATATTTAAGGTGTACTATCAACTACCAACAAGATGATTGGACAACCCTTCTGCCATTGGCAGAGTTTGCTTATAATAATACGGTACATTCTTCCACGCAACAAACACCTTTCTTTGCCAATTATGGCTATCATCCACGACTTGATACTTTTGATTTTTTAAAAGTTGATAATCCTACAGCAAAAGATATGGTAAATCGGTTGTCAGAGTTACATGCAATAATGAAGACGCAATTGAAGGAAGCTCAAGAACGACAAAAGATAAACGCAGATCTATATCGTAAGGAGTAACCACAAATCAACGTGGGTGATAAGGTATGGCTACTTCCTCGCTATATCATGACTACTCGACCTTGTGACAAGTTGGACTATCGTAGGCTTGGCCCCTTTTCTGTTTCTGAACAGATCAACCCAGTTGCATATCGGTTACATCTACCGGAGTCAATGAAGATCCATCCTGTATTCCACGTGTCTCTTCTTGAACCATATAAGATAGTGGATATACAAGGAAGAAGACAAATGCCACCGCTTCCTATAGAAGTAGATAATAATGAAGAATTTGAGGTGGAAGAGATATTAGACTCAAGGCGGCGTCGAAATAAGCTGGAATATCTTGTTCATTGGCTTGGATATGATATTAGTGAATGCACATGGGAGCCATCCAGGAATCTAGCAAATGCATCAGCTAAAGTCAAAGTTTTTCATCAACGACATCCATCAAAACCAAGATGAAAATCTCTCTTATAAAAGAGACAAGATTGAGGCAAGATAACATTCAATTTCCTATCCTTGTTTGTAACTTCTTTGCATTTGTGACGCTAATTAGATGGAGAGCCAACAACCAGCAGATTCAACTCAAGAACCTTCGTTTGCTGACCTGCCGGACGAGACATTACGATTGTCACAACCTTCAAGACGACGCAATCGAGATGAAGATCTTTAAGAACGACATGTTCTTCCTCGAATAGATGGTGAGATACAACGCGTTTGGTATCACGATTTAGGAAGGGACTCTCGATGTTTGGTGATTTTGCTAGAGGTAGGAACAACTCTTAATGGTGTTCTAAATATTCTATTCGAAGGAAGTTACGAAGGCCTCAATAATGATCAAATAACTGGGTGGTCTTTCTATCCTGGTATGGGACACTACCGATGGTTGAGAGGCCCTATCAATCATCTTCGAAGAGAACAGAGATCAGAGTATGTGGCAAATACAATTCGTCGCATCATAGATTTCCTCAACATATGATGACCGCTCCTCGTAGAACTCGTCTCTAGAAGGGGGGGTAATGTCACGGCCATAATCATGTAAGCTAATAATTACATATAGAAATAGATAGAAGTAAGTAAAAGTAGATAAAAGTAAGTTAATTCTATAATATTTAATATAGAAGCTTCCTAGAAACTTCCTAGACGCTGCTTTGACTTCATAGGTGTCTTTAATTGACTTTTTGGATTAGAAACGTGGTCAACAAGTTGGCGATGTGCCACACATGTTGTTAGCTTGAAGATCAAGCTAACTATGTGGCCCACACGTAGAAAAACTTGCCTTGTAAGTCAAGGCATGTGTCCTACAAAGTCAACACATATTGGAGGTCCTATAGAACGTCGCCACGTAGCTCCTAGTTAGATAGTATATATAGAGACAAGAGTGAAGGCTTCTTCACTCTTATCAACTCCTTTCTTGCTTCTAGTCCAGGTTCAAGAGTCTCTAGTTTCTTGTCTTGTGGCAATAGCCATTCCAGTTTCCTTTTAATATACTTACTTATTTATATTTTGACTTATTATATCGAGATAGCCTTTTTGTGTATATTTTCCCTCATCGGGTCTTTGTCCTTGACACCAGGTCTTACTAGGGGCCTCTTAGCCAATATGAGACCTGATTTGGTCGGGCGACTCAATGTGGTCCCGATTATAGGGGTTTCGATTCCGTTTCAGGCTGTCTTATTCTGTGTGCCATTTCAGGGAACGTTGTTTTCAGAAAAAAAAACCTTTTAAAAGGAAAATAAACAGAAGAGAAAGCTCTGATGGCAGGAGCCAATTTGGGATCCAAGATGGAAGATTGAAGAAATTCAGAGGCTAGGGTTTGAAAGAGAGGAAAAATCATGGTTTTTCAAGGGTCGGAGAGCTAGCTTCATACTTTGGAGAAAAAAAGACAGAGAATTGGGGTTTTTTTTTCTTCATAGGATTTTGGGAAGACTAAGGCAATCATTGCTGAAGTCAGTGTTGTACTAGTGAATCGGGGTTTTAATGAAGTGGATGTGAATACTCTTGACTGTTTTGTGAAATCAAAGTTACGTCTGTGGTTGAAGAATTAAAAGGGTGTCTATAGGATTGAGTATGCGAAGTGAATAAAAAATTTTGGATTAATCTAACAAGACAGTCAGTGGATATAAGGTCGTGAGTATAAAGCGGTATCGGAGATTAGCAGATTGGATTGTTCGGGATTCTCTGTAACATCTAGAGACTTACCAGTTGGGGCAAAAAGGATTTCGACAAGCAGTCGAAGGACATCCGTATAGATTTACGGTATATTCTTACAATCGTTTATATTCCAACAATCAAAAACCGATAGACTGCTTGAATATTAGCGAATCTCCATACTACCTTCTACAGCCAGATGTCCGGTGCGTTCTCAAGCAGGAAAGTATGTAATATAATAGCGGATGTAATATATGAAATTGAGGAATCAAGTCGTACAATGACACAAGGGGTCATTCTAATTATTGAATCAGAATGGGTTCCAATTCGTTTAGCGATGGAAGAGGAGAATGATACTCCAATTTTTATGGATAATGATCATTCGGCATTTCCACAAGGTCGATTGCCCAAAAGAATACCTCTCAAGAATGCTTCATTGAAGCACATTTCACAAATACATTGTATGTTGCAAGCATTGGATGTAGAGGGTAGTAGCAAACAAGATTTAAAAGATAATAAGAAGGTAATATCAGAGCAAAACCAAAGAATTGAAGTATAAGAACAGACGATAAACAAAATTGAGGAATCCAAGCTGGTATTGGAGCGGAAATGAATTCACCAATATGAGTCTTGGACGAAAGAAAAAAATATATCTTACGGATTATGGAGGACAACGGGACAAATTGATCCAAAATTGCAAGACATGAGATTTGAAACGAGAAAAATTCAAATGCCAGTTGTAGGCAGAAGGAAACAAGGCAGAGTTATTGATAAAAGAGAAAAAAGCATTGAGTGACTAATTCAGATGCAAAATGGAGAAGTTGAGGTTCGAAATCAAAGTTTTACAAGTTGAGGTGAAAAAATTGACGAAAAAGTTAACAATGGAAAGTCAATCTCAAGTGTCAATTAAAATTGTTCCAGAATTGATGAGTCAGTAGCAGTATCAGTTGGAACTCTATGATGCCCAGATCTTGAAACTCGAGGCTCAAGTCCATGAATTGAGTAAGTATAATGAAGATCTATTAAATTAATTGAGGAAGGAACTGATGGACGGATTGGAGGAGGAAGAAAATTTGAATTTAGAACCAGAATTGGTGGAACCTACATTCGATAATGCAACAAATGATTAATTGGTTTGGCCAGAAGAATTAGTAATTTTGTAGAATTTTGTTAAGTAGTTTTTAGATAGGAATCAATTGTGTCTTTATGAGGATGCTGCACAGATAGGAGTGGGGCTATGTAGAGTAGATATTAGTTCGTTTTTATAAGATATTGATAAAATAGATTAATAGTCCATAGAATAGTCAGTTTAGGAGGACAGATGATTGATTCAATTATTAAAAGCGATTATTATAGGATTACGATTAGAATCTAGAAATCAGTAGTAATTATATAGGAATTGTAGAAGTTTGTTGGGAGGCTAGATTATGATAGTCATGACTCAGGGTTAAGCTTGGTGCTTCCTCTTTATTTCTTTTGTTTTTTTTTGTTGTTGAAGAATAATGGATAGTTTTTGAATATTGAGAAGTGAATCTGTGGAATAAATCAAAGATTGATTTATAAGTTATTGATTATGTAATTGGAATACTCAGTGATTGAATTATATGAGAAGTTATTGGAAGCTTGATTATGGATGGAAGATTATGATTGTTGATTATTGAGAGTTGTGTGTGTGTGTTTTGACAAAGGAAGTCTATGATTATAGGAATTCTGTGAATTCAGATTGGTTGGAGTGAAGTCTGTTATTCATGGTGTTGGATGGAATTTATTGAGTTTTGAGTGATCTTTTGAGAGTGTAGGATTGTACATTGTGGTTATGAGTTGATGAAAGAGTATTGTTACTGGGAAGAAGCATTGTAAAATTTCTTAATGTTTTAGTGGTCCGAAATACAGTTAATTGTGTGATCCTAACAAATGAAACTCATGTGCTTAATCTTTCTGTGTATTCAAATTTTCCTATACAAGTTTATTTTGGAAGAAATTGTAGAATAAGTAAAACGACAATCATAAGTAGATATGCATTTTTAACAGTCTGCTTATTGAGGTCTCGATAGTCAATGCAAAGGCAAAGTCCACCATCTTTCTTAGGTACAAAGAGTAGAAGTACTCCCCATGGTGATATACTTTCTTGAATGAGGTATTATTTGAATAGTTTGTCCAATGTCTTTCGTAGCTCTTCAAATTCTTTTGGTGCTAGGTGATAAATTAGTCGAATTACTGCTTTGGCTCCAAACAATAGTTCTATTTGAAAAGAAGCACCTTAATCAGGATGTACGCTTCTAAATAGGTTGATTGGAAAGACATCTTTATATTCCCATATGAGTTGTTTTGCTCGTTCTATTATTTTGGTTGTCTTTTCCATCATTGATGCAAGATTTTGAACTACCATATATACTGATTGCTCATGCTATATTTTCTTTTTCATCAAGGTCATTCCTATGAGTAAGTCTTTGATTGTAGATTGTCTTTCTTCTTTACTTGATGCAAAGGTGCAAAGAATCACTTTGCGTCTTCTATCTTTAAAAGAGATTGTCTTTTCTACCTTATCAACTTACTTATTTTTCATCTGTAGTAATAGCATACCAAGAATAACATCATACATTAGCTTTTTTACCTTGAATCTCTTTCTTAACACATAGGTGTCTATCAATGTCAAGGTTTTTTCTTCATATGTTTCACTCAATATGTTTTCTTGTTCATTTGTAAGATATATACTTCTTTCTTTGATTCCTTTAGTTTTAATTCTAAGTCAATTGGTAATTTTAATTGAGATGTAATTTTCCATGTAGCTACAATCTACAAGCATTCAATATGGTTGTTCTCTTAATAGTCCTGTTAGATGCATCAATCAATTTATTTTATAGTTGTCTAAGGCCATGCCATTTGTCTTTGAAAAATAGTAATTATCTCCAATATTGGCCCCTAGTGCCTTTATTGGAGAGTCATGTTTTTCTGCTCTGATTCATTATCAACTTGGTGAGTTTTAAAACTATGAATCCACCTTGTCTTACTCGTGCTTGAATTTTGATATTTTGGACAACTTCCAATCTGATAGCTTAAATTCTAACAATAGAAACATAATCCCTTTTGTACCAATATTTGTTGTCTTTGTGGTATCAATGATCCTTGTAGGGCATCAAATTCCATTGGCGTCAGTTGTTGCATCATAGTATTAGATAACAATATAAGACTTTGTACTCTAGGTCATTATTGTATTGCATGATTTATTATATGGAAATACATTGGATATCTAGTTGTAGAGAGTTTAGTTTAAATTTTTATATGTATCTTGTTTTAGCTTCCAAAATTCCTTTATTTTGCATAAAATTTAAAATATAGCAAAATCCCTTCAAAATATATTTTTCCCACGAAGGATTTTCTCTTTCCAAACTTTAGAAATTCATAACTCTTGATCTAACCGTTCAGTTTGTCTCAAATTTATAGAATAGGTAGAATTTATCTTTAAGTTTTACCACAAAAAAAATCAACCGTAAATTTACTCTTAAACTTCTAGCTTTTAAGAAACCCTAGAAGATACTCTAAACCCTAATTTACAAGTACTTGAACACTATTTTCTTAATATCTCAAGAATCCAATACTCAAATACCATCAAACTTATATATAAAGTTTAGTAACATGAATATACACATTTTCTAAAATTTTAAGCCAAAATCTTATCAAATTGCTCAAGATATAGCTTAAGACACAACCACTAGTAAATCAAGTCACTTACTACCCTTAGATTGCATGCACTGATATCAAAATCCAATATCTCCTTCATCCCAACTTGGAATCCAGTAAGCTATATATGAACAATATAGTTACAAAAGTTCTCTCTCTAATTGCAGTTACCGATCTTCAATTGCCCTTTGTACACGTGCGTTATGTCAAAAAGAGTGATAGTAGCACTCAAATCATCACCTTAACTTTGAGCACCTATATCTCCTTTATATAAATTCCAAATCATATATGATTTGCATCAAAACCATAGCCAAAAACCAGAGCTCTCTAATCCTAATCTTTAAAGTTCAAGCCCCAAAAAACTAACCCTAATCTCTAATATGGCCTCAGGCAGCCTACTTAAAGCCCATTGGTCATGATTTTTGACCAATAGGAATGGAGATTTTCATCATCCATCTGCATTTATCTATATGGATGCCCTAAACTCGCTTTTTGCTACCAAAATCCCTCTTCAACTCTTTTCTTTATAAGATTTACTCAATATATGCCCTAAATACCAAATTAAAGAATCAAAATAAGACTTCAAGAGTCATCAATGTCTAATAAAGATGACTCTAAATATTTAAAGTTACTACCAAAAAAATCAATCTCAAAAGCCACTATCAAAAGAAAATAAAGTTATACAAATTCTAATAATAATCCTTATAAACAACCTCCTTTTAAAATAGTAATTTAACCACAATCTACAACCAATTAAAATCTAGTAACATGACTTTCACCATGTTGTTAAATAAATTATACATTAAATAAATAATCACAATATTTTTATATAGTAGCCGAACTACAATATGACACCGTACTCTATGATTTCTTAAATCTATAGTATTGACCTTCTTTGCAATCCAAATTACCTCTTTAAATGTTTGTGGATTTCTTAGTTCTACTTCTTGCTAGATCCTATGTTTCAAACCTTGCAAAAATCAATCCATCATCTCTACCTCCAAAATATTATTAATTTGGAGACATAGAGACTTGAATCGAAAAACATAATCTTACACCAATCTATCTTGTGTAAGATTTGCTAATTGATTGTTTGCTATCTTTTCTACATTGATGGACCAAAATTGATTCTTAAATTAGTCTCAAATTTCTCTTAGTCACAAAATCCACCTTGAGCTCTATAGCTTTAAAGTCAATGTCACCACCAAATGGCTACCACATCTTATAAATAGCTAGCTGCATATATAATTTCTTCAATGGTATTTGCAACGAGATAATTAGAGGTATTGTTGCATGTTAAAGAGCCATTGACATACATCTTCTTATCCTGAAGTCCTAGATTATGTATTAGATTTATTCAATTTTAATCTAACAAACGTCAATTCTCTTATCCTCAAGGCTTATATTGGCCCTTACAAAGTAGCTATTTGGCTTAAGAGGTTTTGTATTTGAGCGTCTATCTGGGATCGCTCTGCCATATCTTTCATGTTGTAATTTCTTCACTGGACTCCACTATTGTAATGTCTTTTTACTTCTCAATTGACTTTTTAAGAGAAGCTTATGGTAGCGTCAACACAGTATCCAATGTCACTATAATAACTAAACTTAGACTAGATGATGACTATTAATACACTACCAAAAGTAAACAGTTTAACACTCACTTTTGTACCAATAAAATATGATTAGACTATCTCAAGTATCTAAGATCTTTGTAATGTATAGCAATACAAAGCTTCATCACAAAATAGGACAAAATAGACTCGAATCAAAATTGAATAGAATTAAATAGAATAGGACATGAAAGATAAAATTGAACAAATAAAAATAGAACAGAACAGAATTGAACAAAAAGATGGAAAATCAAATTTCACTAAGAGAAAGGGTTCAAAGTCGTACTTGATTAGATGTCCTAAAAGGCCCTAGTCAGTCCTATTTATACCTTGTCATATTACCTTGGACTTTCTAGAATGTTCTTAGGTGATGGGCTTTATCTAGTTAACTATCTTAAACTCTTCTTTTAGAAGGTTCTATGGTAGGCTCTACCTGAGGTAATCACCCTAAGTTTTTTAGAAGGTTCTATGGTAGGCTCTACTTGAGGTAACCGTCCTAAGTTTTTTAGAAGGTTCTATAATAGACTCCACCTAAATAATTGGCCTAAACTCTTTCTAAAATGTTCCACAATAGATCCTATTTGGTCCATTAACCTAACGCCAATTCTAAAAACTTCTATAGTTATAACTATCTATACAATTATCTTATTTATATTGAAGAATAAGCTCTTTAAAGACACAATACTTAGCATCAGCAAGGTTGCATACAAAGAGAGTATGGAATAAGATGTCTCTCACTTCCAATACCCATTACTTATAGGTAGTGGTTGCTGCCCTAAAAGACAACTTCCACTCTTTGACTTTTATACACGTGGTCTTAGGTTCCTTTTGGCATGTCATGAGCCTCGAGGGTATCCTATGACACATACTAATGATTCATACTTAATCTTTGGATATTCCCTTGTTAATACTTTATCCTTTTGACTTTCATTCTTGGTCCATGACTTCGTCTTATATCCATTGGATGCTCTTATCATATACCAAGAATCAAACCTTTGACCATTAGTAACTTATCTAAGTTAATATCCTCTATAAGGTAACTTATTTTACTTTTACTTTAATAATTTATATCCTATTACAAAGCACCTTTGATAGGTTGAAAGAGACTCATTATTACTCCAATATTGGAACAGAATGATTGTGACCTTTTTTATATGCTTAACATTGATACTTTCGACTTTGTTATTAGAAAGGTCCTTCAACAGGACCTTGGTAAGAGTCTTCAACATGTTGCGTATGAATCACACAAGCTTAAAAGATAGAGCATAATTACTTTGCTTATGATTGAGAGCAATTAGCGATTGTATATGCCACAAAGATATAGAGAAACTATCTATTGGAGAAGCCATTAGTTGTTCTGACTGACTATTGATCCTTGTTAATTAATTTACATCTGAAAAATATGAAATTATAATATTATTATTTGAAAGAACAGTTTCAACTTTTTGATATTCAGCTTGAGTATAAGTAAGGGCAACAACATACTGTGCTACACAGCTTATTACAAAGATAGATTTAAAAGATAAATTAGAAGAGAAGGCAGAAGTTGCTACCATTAATAGTATCATTTTTAATCTAACCAAAGAGACAAAAAGAAAAAAAACCACACATTGGGATAGTTATTTCAAGATGATTAGCGATCGACTAAAGGTGGGTAATATATAGTATCAAGACTATAGTCTTAGTGATGGCTTGCTCTATTTCAAGAAACAAATTTATGTACTCGATAATAGAATATTTTGAAAGTACACACTTTAAGAGAGACATAACATTCCAATATTTAGACATCTTAGGTGAGAAAAGACTCTAGAACGGATCTCAAGGATATGATTTTGGACAAATTTAGATCATGATACTCAAGCTTTTATATGCACCTATGAGTCATGTCAACGTAATAAAGTATAAAATTCAGCACTTCTTGAACTATTGCAGCTAATTTTCCTACCTACAACATAATAGGAGCAAGTAACTATAAGTCTCATTACGTCTTTGCTGCAAATACCTCATAATCTTACTACAGTTGCTATCTTTGTGGATCAACTCTCAAAACAATTTCACTCCGCCATGGTGCATTTGAATATTGATGCCTTAGCCTTTGCACAAGTCTTCTTTGATATCGTCTTTTGTTTCCATGGATTATCTCAAGTCATCATTTTAGATCAGGATTGATGCTTCACAGGAAGATTTTGGCAAGCTTTGTTTAAGCTACTAGGTACATGACTTGCCATATCTACAACCTTCCATCTCTAAACAAATCAATAAATAGAGCGTGTAAATGAAATCTTGAAAGATATGTTGTAGGTATTTGTGGTGGTTTATCATAATGATTCAGATGAATACTTGACATTCTTGGAATTCACTTACAATGATAGTATTTAAGCAAGTATCGATCATTCACCATTTTTCCTTAACATTAATCAATATCTAATTACGCGAGTAATTCTATATCAACTTGTTGATACCTATAACTTGATAATAGAAGAATTTACACAATAGTTTAGAATAGCCTTATAAGAGACACCACATTACTTCCTTATTATACAGAATCGATAAAAAAAATATCCAAATAACCATCGATGACATAAGATCTTTTGGAAGAATGATCAAGTGTTACTCTCTAATGCTAACTTGCTACTTGTTACATCAACTCAAATCCGTAAACTAGCACTTCAATGGCTTGAATCTTTCTGTATTTTTGTAATGATTTCTGATGTCGCATATCGCTTCAAGCTTTTATCACATATTTGGGTCTATCCAATCTTCCATATTTTACAATTAAAGGAATTTTATACTGAGCTAAAGTGCTTTTGGGATCAACACAAATTACCACCATGACCAATTATAGTTGATAATCAATAAGAATATAAAGTGGATAATATTTTAGAGCATCGCTATCTTTGCGTGGTAGTGGACATCTACAACTTCAATATAAAGTTCTTTGGAAAGGTTATCTCATTGATGATGCAATGTGAAAACCTACACAAAATCTCACCTATTACCAAGAGATAATGTTGAGATATCATTGAGAGTGAAACGAAGACATTCCATATTAGTAGAGGGGGATTAATTGTAACAAAGTATAGATAAGATATTTGTATTATTGATACATAAGAAAAGATAGTTAAAACCATGGAAATTTCTAGAATTGAGATTAGGTTAGTGGACCAAGTAGGATCTATCATAGAACATTTTAGAAAAAGTTTAAGGTGGTTATCTAGATAGGATCCACAATAGAACCTCCTAAAAAAGATTTAAGATAGTATTCTAAATAGGATCCAACATGAAACCTTCTAGAAAAGGCTTAGGATGGTTCTCTAGATAGGATCCACCAAAAAAATTTCTAAAAGGAATTTAAGATATTAAAGACCTTATACAAGATAAAGATTCAAGATCAAAAAATGGAGTTAGCTCGACATTAAAACAATAATTGGATATAAGGCAAGAAGGTCCTAACTAGACCATAAGAAGTGAATTGTCAAGATTGAGGATCCTCTCAGCCTCGATTTGAATATATATATAAGGTCATAGGAAGCTTCTTAAGAAGTTTCTATAAGACTTGGAAACAAAACAAGTCTAAGATCCTTCTTCAATAATTTCCTAAATCATCTAAAGCCTCCTAAAATCTTCTAAGATCTCCTATGATCTTCTAAAACTTTCTTAGAATCTATTTAAATCTTTTGGAACCTTCTTAGAATGTATTAGAATCTTTTGGAATCTTTAAAACCTTCTAGGATCTACAAGAAACTTTTTAGAACCTTCCAAATTTCTTAGAATCTTCTCAAACCTTCTTCACTTGTATGTTTGTGACATCACCTCCTCCTCTAGCTTCAAGGTCTCCAAAAAACAATATTATTGTAAGTTAGTATATACGAAAGAAGTTGAAGATCTGTAGCAAAGCATCCATTATATATTCTAATTATTTTTTGTGAGGCAAATGGTTCATAGGCCCATGTAGCCATCGATAGTGTCCCAAGCCTTTTACTTGTGACTAAGCATAAACTTTGATATCTTTGTTATGGAATTGTCTTGCAAAAATTTTTTTTGGATGTCCTTCATAGGTAGGTTTTATCTCAAACATAATTATCAAAGATTTATTATTAAGTATCCTTCGACATCTTTGTGGTTCAAGCGGCTCTTTATTTCAAGGTTGTCTCCCCGAGCTACTTGATTGATATGATATGAAGTATAAGGTATCTATCTCTTGACTATCCATATCACATAAAGTAGACAAGATCAAAAGAATATAAATAAGCTATAGTCGTGAACTCAAAATATTGACTTATATTATTCTAAACATTTGAAAAAATTGTCTCTTCAGACACTACCTCCTCCCCTTCTTTATGAAGCCAAGAATTAAGAATCTTCATAGTGAAGCCATATTACCAAGCTACTGTTTTTTATTTTATTACTTTTAGTCTGGATGAATGTTATTGATGGAACTTTTGAATCTTCATTTATTCATTTATAATATTGCCAACTAGTTCCCACATGCGATCGTTGATATCAAATCTATGCCCATGGACCAAATATTCAAGCCTTTCATATCTTATCCTTTAATTAAATACCTTTTTTACCTAAAATTTAACATAATCATTGATTTTAACTATAAAAAATGATAATTATCTTTGATCAAATATATTCGATTCTTTATACATTTCCAAAAGTAAAACATAAAAGATTAGATGAATCTTCATGGATGAAGGTAATTCCAAGTAATAAATTATGCTATTGATTTGTTTCTAAATCACAAATGGTCCCAACTTATGATAGTCCAACTTATCATATGGCCTGTTGGTTTTTATATTGTATTGAAGAAGCCACACTTTGTCACCAACTTGGAATGAAGGATGTTCTTTCTTCAATTCATTTGCTAGTATCTTATAACATTATTGAGCCCTTTTTAGGTGAATCTTCATGGTTGCTTAAAGTTTGGCCATCTTTGTAGCAAACTCCTCTATTGCTGGATTTTTTGACTTTGAAGGCTCTATCATATCCAATTTTGGATGATGAACGTAGTTTGAATAGAATGGTATTTGTTGTGTAGATGCATGGATTGTATTATTATATGCAAACTCTACCAATGATAAGTAGGAAGTCAAGTCGTCTTATTGATAGTTGATGGTGCACCTCAAATATTGCTCAAGAATTTGGTTGACCCATTCTATTTGGCCATTAGTTTGAAGATGGAAGGCCAAAAAAAGGTTGATGTCAATTTTAAGAATCTTAAAGAGAGTCTTCTAAAACCTTGATATAAATTATGATCTATAATCAGACATAATGTCGTCTGGAAATCCTTGGTAACAATAGACATTGTCAATAAAGAGTCTTTTCATCTCTTCACCAATAATTGACTTCTTGCAAGGTATAAAATATGCCATCTTAGTCAATCGATTATCAACTACAAAGATAGTGTCAAATGAGCTTGATGGTAGAAGATCTATAATGAAATCCATGGAGATAGATGATCATGGTTGTCTTGGAATAGGAAGAGATTGAAGAAGTTCATATGGTCGATGTCGAGGGTTCTTTAACCTTGAATAAGTATCACATGATGGTATAAATTCTTTAATGTCCTTCTGTATTTTAGACCACCAAAAGTCTCTAGACATAAGTTCTAAGGTCTTATTGAATCTAAAATGTCCGGCTGCAAGGAAGTCATGGCATGTTTGAAGAACGCACATGTGAGTTGGCCCTTTAAGAATGAACAAATGTTCTTCAAAGAACAAGAGATTATCTTCAATCTTGAATTTAGAAGACTTTTCAGGAAGATTATTGGTAAGATGCTTGATATTAAGATCAAGAGGGTCTATGGTTGAGGCTTTATGAATCTGATTAAGAAAAGATAAATCTATAGGCATTGATACATTGGTTGATTGAAGATGAAATTGCTCACACTTTAAGAAGATTATCCATTATTGATCATATGCTACCTCTTGTTCTTTTGATTCAAAGTAGGAATGTTTTGATAATGCATCTGATAACCCTTGTTGGCTTGTAGGTCGATACATAATGCAAAAGTCAAATTGTGATAAAGATATATTCTAACATGCTTCACAATGGTTCAAGACTTCGGCTGACATAAAGTATTCCAGATTCTTGTGATTTTTATATACAGTCACCTGATGAGAGGCACCTTCAAAAAAGTAGTGCCATTCTTAAAAAGAATCTATGATGGCAAGCAACTCTTTATCGTGGATTTTGTAGTTGATTTCTGTCCCTGAAATTTTTTTAGAATGGAATGCAATTGGATAAAATTTGTTATCTTCTCCATATTCCAATAAGACTACTCCCAATGCAAAGTCTGAGGCATTGGTCTCCATAAAGTAGGGCTTGTTGAAATCTAGATATATCAAAATTAAAGGTGTTGTGAAAGCATCTTTTAAGCTTTGAAAAGCTATCTGTGCTTTGGAGTTGTAGTCTAGCTTGTTCTTGCATGTCAACCACGTAAATGGAGTAGCAATGTTGGAATAATTTCTAATAAAAACCCTGTAAAAGTTTACAAATCCAAGTAAGCATTCAACATCACTTATAGTTTTTGGCTTTGTGCAATCAATAATTACTTGTACCTTCTTTGGATCTATAAAAAGGTCTTTCTTGGAAATAATATATCCAACAAATTTGACTTGAGGTGCATGAAATATACACCTCTTGAATTTTGCATATAGCCCAACACTTTGTAGCTTTTCTAACACAAAGTGGACATGTTTTTTGTGGTCTTCTAAATTCTTGAAAAAGATTAGCATATCATCCAAATAGATCACAATAAAGTCACCAAGATGCTCACAAAATATATTATTCATTAAGTATTGGAATATGGCTAGTGCATTGATAAGTCCAAAAGGCATGACATTGTATTCAAAATGTCCATATATGGTGTAAAATGTTATCTTCCATTCATCTCCCTCTTTAATGCGTACCAAATTATATGTACTTTGTAGATCAATCTTGCTTTGTTGAAATAGATAAAGTTTTTTGAGAATTTGGAACCTCTATTGTCATTTGATGTGGTACTTGAGGCACTCCGACTCTTTGACCATTATGTATGGTCATATATAGTTCTTTATTGTGCTTTGACAAAGTCTCTATCATGATCTTCAATGCTTCAAGAGTATTAATAATAGAATCTAATTTAATCTCTTTGGAATCTATCATATTGACTTTTCCACCTTCTGCCATAGAAAATCCAAAAAATATACGCATTCAAAACTAAAAAAAAAAAAAAAAAAAAAAAAAAAAAAAAAAAAAAATCTAAGGTATATAAAAAAAATCAAAAGAATATTAAGAAAAAAATAATATTAGTCTAAAAGAGGATAATCCACAACCTCTAAAATGCTATAGTACTTCCAAGAAGAGAGGTAATTCACTCTCTATCGAGAAAGACCCAGCTTCTAACATTGTTTTATGACAGTCTCAATAAACTGTTAGGGACCATATACAAGACAAGGATTCAAGACCAAGAAATAGAATTAGCTTGACATTAGACCAATAATTAAATACAAGGCAAGAAGAACCTAGTTAGACCATAAAAAATAAGTTGTCAAGATTGATGATCTCATCAACCTTGACTCCTATATATGTTAGGTCCTAAAAAGCTTCTTGAAAAGTTTTCATGAGGCTTGACAACAAAACAAGCTTAAGATCCTTCTTTGATAACTTTCTTAATTATCTAAAGCCTCCTAGAACCTTCCAAGATCTTCTATGACCTTCTAGAACTTCCTTAGAATCTACTCAAACCTTCTAGAATCTTCTTAAAATCTATTAGAACCTTTTGGAACCTTTTGAAATCTTTTAGGATCTATAAGAACCTTTTTAGAATCTTTTAGAATCTCTTAGAATCTTCTTGAACCTTCTTCAATTGTATGTCAATGACATAAGGTAGTTATCTAAATAGGATTGATTATCTAGGAACATTCTAGAAAGTCCAAGGTGGTAGAACAAAATATAAATAAGATTGGCTAGGGCCTTTTGGGATATCAACTCAAGTATGGCTTTCGACTTTTTTTTTTTTAATACAATTGGATTTTGTATCTTTTTATTTTGTTCTATTCTGTTTTAATTTTGGTTACTCAATTTTGTCCTACCTTGTAATGAGATTTTATATTGATGTAGATTAAAAAGATCTTAGATACTTAGAATAGATTAATCTTGTTTCATTTAGCATGTTTCTTAGATGAAGTATTTGCTAAAAGACATTACATACCTTTAGTAAAAAAAAACTAAACCTATTCACATTGAAGTCATATATGGTTGTTGATTGTCTTCAAAAGATATTATTTATAAAATTTCTTCTATGAAAGTAACAATTAATGGTATTAATAGCTTTGAAATATTTAATATCATTAAATTTTATTCTATTATAGTCATTTTAAATCTATCATAGTTAAAAAAAGAAAATCCTAAAATAGTTTGGATTTTTTGTAGTCTTCAGTTTTTTGAAAGTATAACTAAGAGTGTAATTAATCAAGTAGAAAGTGATAAGTCTATTTATAGGTGTAAGAGCTTTTTTTTATACTACAAAAGAAGGATTATCTTATGTCATTTATACCGCACTTGTTTCTAATGGTAGAAAGACTTGAAGTGGCATTCCAAGCCAATATCAAGATTTTAAAGATGTATTTGAAAAGAAAAATGTGGATACTCTTCTTAAACATTATCCCTATGATTGCTCAATTGATCTTTAAGAAGGAACTCAACTATTATTTGGATCAATTTATAGTTTATTATAAAATAAGTTAGTTGAATTTGAGGAATATATTGAAGAAAATCTACTCAAGAACTTCTTATACTATTTCAAATTTTCAACAAGAGTTCTAATTTTATTTGTGAAGAAAAAAGATGGATCATTACGTACATATATTGATTATCAAGGATGTCATGATGGACTTATGATGGATCTTAAGAAAATTCAAATTATTACGGATTAAAAGATTTTAAAAACAGTAAAAGACATTCAATATTTTTTTGGATAACCAGCTACTATTGGATCTTCATCAAAGACTTCTTTCAAATTGCAGCTCTACTTATATATTTGATTTGTAAAGACAAACTTCAATAGAATCAAGAAGCAAAAGCACCATTTGAAGCTTTGAAGATAACCTTTATTTCTACATCAATATTGTATTGTGTCAACTTTTTTAAGCTATTTTTTATAAAAATAAATTCATCGGACTTTGCTTTGGATACTATTTAGCCAGAAATAGAAATAAATGATAAACTTCACCTAATAGCTTTTATTCAAGAAAATTTTCAGTAGCCAAGATCAACTTTGAGATTCACAACAAAGAACTTTTTGTAATTATAGATTCATTATAAGAATAGTGCCATTATCTAAAAGGTACTTCTAATCTAGTCACTATTTATGCATACCACAAGAATCTTAAATATTTTATGTTAGTATGTATTTTAAATTGTTGCCAAGTCAATAGAGCATGTCTTTATCAAGATTTGATTTCAAGATCACTTATTGACTCAAAAAACAACAAGTTTTATCAAATGCCCTTTTTAGATGTATTTATCTTGTACTAAAAGAAAGAGATGCATCTTTTAATTAAAAAAGATTAATTTTCTTAAAGCCAAAGTATTTTCATCTTTAAGCAATAAAATCAACATTAATTGTTGATTCAACTTTTGTCAAACAAATTTAATCAAGTATGTCCTTTCATCCTCTCATTTATAATATCAAGAATCTTTCTTTTAAGTCTCATGATACTTCCAAGTTCAAGTTTGAAAATAACATATTCAATTTCAAAAGATGCTTATATATTCCAAAAAGAAAAGCATGTTTATATATTTTTCAAGCACGTCATGACTTTCTAAGAGCCAAATATTTTAGGTACAAGACTTTGGAGCTCATATGTAAAGATTTTTGTTGGTTATAAATGTGGAAGATAGTGAAAGACTTTGTTTAATCACATGACATTTATTCAAGGTCAAAAACTGCTCATCATTGACTCTGTGGACTTCTCCAATCATTGTCCATATCTAAACAACTATGGTTTTTTTTATTTCTATCAATTTTATCATGGATCTTTTAGTCTTAGGTTTGTATGATTTTATATTTGTGATAATAGATTATTTAACTAAGATGGCACATTTTATACCATATAAAAAATCTATCAAAGGTAAAAAAATAGCTAATTTTTTTTTAAAAAAAATATCTATCACTATTAAGATATTATATCACTATCAAAGATATTATATTATATAGGGAGATTCAATTTTTATTAAGATTTTAAAAGTAGATATTAAGTTATCTTTTATCTTTCATCTTTAAACTAATAGACAAACAGAGTGTGTTAATGAAATTTTAGAGTAGTATTTAAAGTATATCCTATCAACTAACAACAAGATGATTGAATGACTCTTTTGCAATTGGCAGAGTTTTTTTACAATAGCACCATATATTCTTCTATTCACCAAATATCTTTCTTTCCTAATTAAAATTATCATCCACAATTTAATGCTTTTGACTTTTTAAAAGTTGATAATCTTGCAGTAGAAGATTTGACAAATTATTTGTCAAAGCTATATGCAACAATGAAGGTGCAATTAAAAGAAGCTAAAAAATGAAAAAAGATAAATGCATATGCCTATTCCAAAGAATAATGACAATTCAATGTGAGTGATAGGATATGGTTATTTTATCATAATATTAAGACTACTAATTTTTGTGACAAACTAGACTATTATTAACTCAGATCTTTTTCTATTTGCAAATAAATCAATCTAATTGCTTATCAATTATACCTATTCAAGTCAATGAAGATCTATCCCATATTCCAAGTATCTCTTCTTAAATTATATAAGAGAATAAATATACCAAAAAGAAAATAAATACTATCTCTTATAAAAATAAATAATAATAAAGAATTTGAAGTATAAGAAGTCTGACTCAAAGAGACATCAAAATAGGTTGAAATAACTTCTTTGTTGGCATGGATATGACATTGATGAATGAACATTGGAGCCAACAGAGAATCTTGCAAATTCAAAAAAGAAGGTAGAGACTTTTTAACAACAACATCCATCAAAAATGATGAATAACAAATCTTTGCTAAAAAATAAAAAAGATTAAGAGAATATAATTTTCTATCTACTGCCTTTGTTTGTAGCTTCTATGTATATTGTGGCACTAAAGAGATAAAGAAGCAAAAACTAGCAGATTAAATTCAAGAGCTGTTGTTTGCTGACTTATTGGATGAGACATTGAGATTGTCTCAACCTTCAAGACAACATAATCAAGATGAAGAACTTTAAGAATGATGTATTCTTTCTTGAATAGATGGCAAGATACAACATATTTGATATGAAAACCTTACAAGAGACTTCCAATGTTTGATAATTTTATTAGAGATAGGAACAATTCTTGATGGTTTTCTAAATGATTTATTTGAAGGAAGTTATGAAGGCCTTAATAACAATCAAATAACAAGATATTCTTTTTATCCTAATATAGGATATTATCAATAATTGAGAAGACCTATCAATCATCTTCAAAGAGAACAAAGAATAGAGTGTGTGGCAAATTCAATTCATTGCATGTTAGATTTTTTCAATATATGATGACTGTTGTTGTATTACATGGCATTTGGCTTGAGAATGCATTAGGCATCTAGCTATAGAAGATAAAAGAAAAATTGCAACAATAAGTTTTAATAATTTTAATAGATTCTTAAACAAATTACAATTAAAAATTAGCAAATATAATCAAACATCAATTAAATTCAATAAAAAATACAAAAGAATTATATAAGAAATACAAAGTATTCTTAAAGATCTTTTAAAGAAATCATATAGAAATAACATAGAAATTCAAAAATATACTAAAATAGAAATCTTAATAAAATATTAAAATAAAAACCTTAATTAAACCTAATCAAATCCTGACTAAATTCTAATCAAATCCTAATAAAATCCTAACCAAATCTTAGTCAATCCTAAATAAATCCTAATCAAATCTTAAACAAATTCTAATCAAATTTTAATCAAATCCTAAGTAAATCCTAATCAAATCCTAAACAAATTCTAATCAAATCTTAATCAAATCCTAATCAAATCCTAAATAAATTCTAACCAAATCTTAATCAAATCCTAAGTAAACCCTAATCAAATCCTAACCAAATTCTAAACAAATCCTAACCAAACCTTAAACAAATCTTAACCAAATTCTAATTGAATCCTAATCAAATCCTAACCAAATCCTAGTCAATCCTAAATAAATCCTAATCAAATCCTAAACAAATCCTAATCAAATCCTAACCAAATCTTAGTCAAATTCCAAATAAATCCTAACAAAATTCTAATCAAATCCTAAATAAATCTAATCAAATCTTAACCAAATCCTAATCAAATCCTAAAAAATCCTAATCAAATCCTAAACAAACCTAAATAAATCTTAACCGAAACCTAATCAATCCTAAACATACCTTAATCAAATTCTAAATAATCCAAGTAATTCTTACAGAAGATTTAAACCTCAATAACTAATGAATGAACCATCAATTTTAATTTTAATTTTGCACACCTCTTCACAATTAAGTTTTCTACAAACTCAATTTTTTTGAAGAAGATCGAACTCACTAAAAAGAAGATCAACCTTAATATTTGCTCAAATATTGGCCAGCCTTCTTCTTCAATCTGAATGTTGAATTTCTAACATCAATATCTCCTTATTGAACAGTTCGATTGATTTCAAATTTTTTTATATATATAGAAAAATAAGTCTATTACTACACACATAATTTTCACTCCAATCCAACTGATAGATTGCAAGAAATTGTAGAAACCCTCATTAGACCTAAAACTCTATTTCCTGAGACCGTGTCCCACTTAAACCTCAATAATCCTTATTCCAATCCTTCAATCAAGCTCAAACTCATAAAATATATTAAAAATATATAAATCCACAAATATTCAAAAATTCATTTGTAGATCTATTGCTAAAATTATAAAATTCTCCAAAAAGTATCTTTCATTTTATTTCACAAATCCAGAGTCACCCATTATAAACTGTGACTTTGCAAAGCTCTTACAAAGTCAATACAAATCAAAATCATCCAAAATCAATGCTCATCAAAACTTTATCAAGTGTGCTCTCTAACCTTACTCTCCGATCTGCCAAAGAACTCCCAAATCATTGTCTGAACTTAGTTTTGTATGTCGTGGTCTGTTTTCATCCTAGGTTCATAACCGGCCCTCTCCGGGTATCAATATCTAGTTTTTTTAAGGTAATTTTTGCTAAAATTTACACTTAACTTCTTCTTCAAGATGTCTATATCATTTATATTTCCAATCTACCTTATTTTTCCTTATTTATGGTCCTACAAAGTAAATAGAAGCTATTTTTTTAAAAAGGTAGCGTTACTACTAATATCACAAATATATATACTTATTCTAATAATTATCTATATGATAAGGTAGAAGTAGATAAAAATAACATATATTATCTATTGATCTCTACTCAAAAAATAGATTGATCTAATCAAATAATAATAATGGCCACTTTCATCTGCTTGTAGAAGACTTATTCTTTGATCTTAGTTAGTATTAAGGCCTTCAAAATATCCATGAAAAGTGAATTTAGCTCCATTATATTCTATTACATCAATTGCAATAGAATAAGCATAGCTCAAGCATCATCTTGGAGGTTTTTGTATTTGAGTTGATTGTAGCATAAGCATTTCTTTCCTCTAGAAGGTCTAGCTTCATCTTAAAGATGATTTCATGAAGATTATAAGAATTGGAATGTTTGATTTATTAGCTATGATAAAGAAAGCTCCAACTCAGACTCTACCTGAGATTCATGATTTAAAGACTATTTAAATACTTTTCAATTTGACATATTAAATCATAAATTAGATATATTAAATTTTAAGGTTATTTTGAGCAATTCTTACTCTCTTCTTTATAATATAACATGTTAATAGAAACTTCATAAAAAAAGTCATCTTAAAATAGATTTATAATTTTTAAGCATAGTATTGATGAAACTTGTGTATCTTTTGTAGTGCATTAATTAGATTTTCTGATGGTTCTTACATATGCCCATTGATATCATAGTTGTGCCAATGAAAAAAATATTCCAACTTGCCTCTCTTTCATTAAAAATCAAGGATTTTTTCCACTTCATATTCCATAAAATTATTTGATTCAATACAAGGCACTAATGGTTATATTCTTCTTGAAATAGTTGATTCTATATAAGCTTTTAAGAAAGAAACATGAAAGATTAGATGTACTTTTATGGATGTATCTAGTTTCAAACAATAAGTCATTAGATTGATTTACTTTTAAATACAAAATGGCCCCAGTCTTTGATAGTCCAACTTATTGTAAGGTTGATTAGTTTTGATATTTTTTTGAAGAAGCCATACTTTATCTTTAACTTCAAAAGTAGAGATTTTTTTTTTTGAAATCCTTCGAAAAATATTTTGTTTTTTACAAAGCATCTCTTGAGCTACTTGTAAATAAAGCTTCAAATTTTTCTAGAGCTTTGGCAATTATTTTGTAAGATCTTTAGTTGTAGGATTTTTACTCTTTGATGTATTTAACAAATCAAGCTTTAGATAGTAACTATAATTAAAATAAAATGGTGTTTATTGAATCAAAGCATGAAGAATATTATTATAAGTAAATTCTACTAAAGATAAATATAATATCCAATCTTCTTGTTGATTCAATCATCCTTGTTGCTTCTTTAATTCATATGTTATCATAAAATCAAAATAAGATAATGACATATTTCAACAAGCTTGGCAATGATTTAGAATCCAAGTTGACATGAAATATTCCAAATTTTTGTAATCTATATATACAATCACAGGATATATAATGCCTTTGAATGAATAATGCCATTCTTGGAAATACTCTATACTTGCAAGAAGCTTTTTATTGTAAATCTTATAATTGATCTCTATATTTAAAAATTTCTTAGAATAGAATATAATTAGGTCGAGCTTTCTATCATTTCTATTTATGATAATACAACTCCTAATATAAAGTCAAAATCATCAATCTCCAAATAGAAATCTTTTATAAAACTTGAATGTATTAATATTAGAGCTATAATAAAAGCTATCTTTAAATCTTAAAAAACCTTTTGTGCTTGAGGTCTCCACTTTAATTTACCTTTGGATGTTAATCAAATAAGAGAAGCAATAACTTAGAAGTAATTCTTGATAAATATCTAATAAAAATTAATAAATCCAAGGAAATATTGTACATCCCATATTGTCTTTAGAGTTGTCTACTCTATTACAACTTGAATTTTTTAGGATCCATTAACAAGCCTTTATTGGATATAATATTTTCCAAAAATTCTACTTTTAGCTAATAAAATATATATATCTCTAATTTGGCATATAATCCTCTTATCTACTTCTACCTCTCTTGGTGTTCATCTTATATTGATCTAGTTTTATCAAGTTCATGTTAGCTTTCTTCTTGAAATTCTTTTGTTTAGCTTCTTATTTGCTCTTCTATATAGTGTATCTGTAATACCATCTTCTACTTTTGTAGGACTATTCTTATAAATCTTATATAATTTTGTTTCTAATTTTTGACTTTCTAAGACTCCAATCTAATACTATTTGAATAAGTATACTTTAGATGATCTTTATATTCACAAGTCCACTTTATCTTTCTATTAGATTTATAAGTACAAATAAAAGAGCCAAAAGTATTATAAATATATATAGAGTATAGTTTGAGAACTCAAAAATAGAGGCAATATGTCTAAAAATAATATTAATAATTAGAAAAAGTCAATAATTCACAATCTTCATAATATGATTGCTCCCAATCAATATTAAACCTCAATATTAAACCTCTCTTTGTCAAGTTAGAGAGCACCTACACTTACCATTCAAAGTCATCTCAACACTTGATTCTACTTCTACAATATCAATTAATATCCAAAAAAAAAAATTCCTATCAATTTCTATCAATTCAATCTCAATTTTGAGATGAATTCTAAGTTAGGGCTTGTACATAAAAGCTCTTTAAATAGCCATGGAACAAATTTTTACTAAGGTCTCTCACTTAATCAAGACAAAGTCTTTTTCAAAAGCCTTGACTTTTAAAAATAGTATAACATGAAAACAAGCCAAAAAATAGACAAAGTCGTTTTTTTATTACAAGTTTAAATATATTAGTTCATATCTTGATTTTAGTAAATATATTAATTTTTTAAATGATAGTTTTTAGTAAATTTTAGTATTATAGACAAAACTTCTTGGTTTTGTTGCAAAAACCATTTTTTGAGGTGAATTTGTAACAAAATATAGAGCACAAAACCATTTATGCCATGTTAAGAAACAAATAAAAATAAATATTACCTTGTATTTTCTTCTTGAGTTTTTAGGTTAATCTTTCCTACATACAAAGCCCATTAAGTGAGACTTCACAATTTCAACTAACCTTCTCTCTTTTGTATAAAGAGTCCTACCTTGCACCCTCCACAAAATCTACTGAATGACTCATAAAAAAACATAAAGCAGTAAAACTCATTCAATCAACTGAATGAATGAGAAATGGTGCATTTCACCATCAAAAGTAATGACCTTTTTCAAATATGAAAACTGAGGGTTCAAAGATGTTGCATTATTAAGAATCACATCAACAAGAAAGTTTTGAACTAGTCTTTCTGGAGAAATTTTTTAAAAAATGTATATATATATATATATATTTTAAATATTTTAGAAAAAAAAAAAAAACCCCCCCCACAACAATTGCTCTGAACAGCAATAGGACAGATGTTTCCAGAAGCCATGGTGGGCGTGATGATATACACTGTAGGAAGCTGACGTGGTCACGTCCACGTGGATCATACACCTGGCACAAGGCCCACGTGGCAGCGCAGAAAGGCCTCCACGTGTCGCAGCGAGCCCGAGCTGCCCAGAGGCACGTCGCCAATGAAGCGCTATTGCTGCCTGCGGGGTGAATTGCAAAGCATCGCCACCACCCACCAAATTGTCTCGATCGATCGCACGATCTATTCTGTTTTCGTAGACTACCCTCTGCCAATTTTCGATTTGTACCCATCTTGTCGCGGTCTCACGCGAGCTCGTGCATTGCTGAAGCTGGTAGACTGATTTGCGTTTCTTTTAGTTTCTTCGGTGCGATTGTTTGTCACATCTGGATTATTGAACTGGAGGCTCAGGAAAGGCTTTCTTGGTAGGGTTTTGTGCTCTTTTTTTTTTTCTTTTTTTCTTTTTTTTTTTTTTTTTTTTTTCGCATGGTGGTGGCGATTACGAGGTGCAGAGTGTGTGAAACGAAGCTGCAGAAGTGATCATGGCGGATATGGGAGAGACTGGGCCAAAGAATGCCCCAGAGAATTATCAGGTGAGGGTCGATGCGATCAGTTTATTGCTTTTTGTCCCTTTTTCTTTTCGGTTTCTCTTCTTTTTCTTTTTTCTTTTTTTTTTTTTTTTTTTAATATCTTTTCCTTCGGGTTAGTAAAAACTGCTCTATTTTTTCCCCAGTTTGTTTGTTTAGTTGGCTATTTTTGTGCGTCAGACAGAAATATTGTAGTTATGGCGAAGTTGTAGCACTTGATATGTTGTGACGGAATGTGGACACTTTGTTGAAGCGTGAAATGCCAGTCTCCGAACAGTTGGGTCAAATCAAAGATGCTGCAGCCAACAAGGTTAGTGAGTTTGTTGACCAAGCGAACCTCAATTTCAGCCAAGCAAAGAATGATCCTTCCAATAAGTAAGTCATTTTTCTCTTCATTCCAAAGCATCATTATATTCTTTAATGTATCTCTAGCCATGGTTGCAATGTTAGATGGTTTTTATGAGTTATTTTTGGCATAAATAAATACAGAATCATAACACGATTCATCGTTTAGACTGGTTTTTGGTCCCTTCCTAAAGTATTTACCAATCCATTTAGTTCTTCTCAGTTTGTCTTGATACAGCATATTCATGCCTTAATAAAAAACTACTTTCACGCACCCTGATTTAGAACCTGCAACAAACAACGTTCCAAAGATGAGTTTAGAGAAAGACTTGAATGTGTAGCTTAGCAAATAAAAGAGGTACAATTATAAGCTAAGCTCAGAGCTTGGTCTTTGATTCTAATTCTTAAGATCCTCCCTGCCAATCTTGCAGAGCATCTGATGAAGCTTTAAAGAAAGACGTGGACAATACTGCTCAACATGCTGCGAACAGTTACAACACTGCAGTTGATCAAGTGGGCAAGGCTGTCCACACGATCGAAGCAAAAGGGAAGCAAGCAGCAGATCAGATGGATGGCCAAGGCAGTGCCGAATCCCAACAGCCCACATTGCTGCAGTCACTCGGCAACACGATCTCACAGAGTGTTCAGTCTGTGAAGGGTGCTTTTGTAGCAACAAGGAACGAAGGCACTGCGGGTCCAACCACAACACACCAGTCAGATGTGTCTCCTCAGTCTCGACCTATTTCAGAAACCATTGGCCAGACCGCAGCTTCCGTAACGGATGCTGTGAAGAACACATTTACTCCACATGCGACGAAACCCGAATCACAACCAGGATTGGAGGGCCCGAACACTGATATGCCTCAAGATGTTCTTCGCAGAGCTCCGAAAGAGTGAATGCCTACATCGTCGTGAAATCAGTGTCCGTTTGACTTCAGTACAGTTTTTCACTTTTCTTCATGCTTTTCATTCTCAGTTTCTGCATAGCAAAACTTTGACGTAGAGTCTAGCTCTAAGTGTTGTATGGATCAGCTTATGCCGAGGATAGTAATTTTGAGTAGCATAAATTGTGGCATGATACAATCGAGAGACTCTCCAATAGAAGATACTTCACATAATCACACCATGATTAGTCATGACTTCATGGTTCTTTTAATTGCATCAATTTTTGTCTAACTACGAATCTGATGTTGATAAGATAGAGATTGGCTCTTCATGCTTAGCCCATGGTGATTCTAGATTTGCAATTTTGTGCTTGTACTCACCATTGTTTCTTTTCAACTAATTGTAGCTTAATCCTGTCCAGTTGGTGCAGTGTGTGATGATTTATGGGCGTCACTTTGCTATTATCAAGGTCTAGTGCTGTTAGTGGTATTCAAGGTTGTAGAAGATCTTGGTGATTGTACTCGTGTGTTTATTATGCATTGTTTGTCAAATTAGAATTCAGTCTTCCTCTATCGTTCTTATTGGTGAAAATTCGTAAGAGGACTAATCTTTGATTGGTTCTAATACAGGGTTGATATTTTGAATATGATCATTGAACGTTTGATTTTAACTAATCTGTAATATTCAACAACTAAATTCTAAAATCTATTAATTTTCATTTTTAAAATATTGTGAAATTTTGTTAGTGTAATGAGGTGGATGGTAGTTCTCTTTTTTCTTTTTTCTTTTGTTTGAATTCAAGAATAACAGATCATAATTTGAATAATGTATCCAAATTATAAAAGTCTGTGCATATAGAAATGTTTTTTAATATGTAACTAACTAACGATATGTAGTAGGAAATTATAGCACCTGATTGTTGTGAAAGTGAGACATTTCTTCTGAATTTAGAAAACTGCAATTTCTAATTTTATCTTATTCCACAATTGTAACAATATAGTGTGATTATTAAAGAATTAATTTTTTATGGTAAATATACATAAATCAAAGGATTTATAATTTAGTTTTGAACAAAATAAATTGAATTTGGCATTAACAAAATTTTATAGTGAACACAGTTAACTACAAAATAAAAATGATAAAATATTCAAATTGAACACATAATTAATAAAAGTAATTTGAAATAATTTGAAATATTTATATGTATCATTATTTCAATAAATAATTTCAAATCTCAAATTAAAACAGTTTCAGTAAAGTCCTGGTATCAAAAAACCTTAAAAACATTTGATCTATTTTTCTTCCACAACATTTTATGTAAACTATTTTTCAAAGACATTATTTGTTTACTATAATAATATATTTGATATTTGTGAAATCGATTATAAATTAATTGTAAATTACGATTTTTTTTGCATGTTCTGTATAAATTTCAGGACATGAAGGAATTTGAGTATATGTAATGTTTATGACCTTTATGTGTTATTAATGATACTTAAAAATAGAAAATTGATTTGATAGAACCTTAGTTTAAGTTAGTGTAGATAAAATACATAAAACTGAATTACTCAGTAATAAATAAATTACAATAATTATATAATAATAATAATAATAATAATAATAATACCTAATTGAAAGTGTAATGTTTTTTATTGAAATTTTATAGTCAAATTAATTTACAAATTTATAGTCAAATTTTTGTAAATTTTTTTTTTTTTAAACCATTCAACATATGAAGTGTAAATTTTAAAAAATTTAGCTAACTTTTATTGCATATGTTATGTTATTTGAATTGCATCTTTTCATATACAATTGTTGAAATGCTATCTCTATTGTTTTTGTAGATAAATAAAATTTTCAGAGTTTTTTATTATAATATTTTTTCATCTATAATTTTTTTTTAATATTCCACATTTTAATTATTTTAAAATCAACACTTTTTTCTACAAAATTATTTATTTATTGTAAGTTATGTTCTCTTTACCAAATAAATTGCAATTTTACATACTTCTTTGGATGAAATCGTACAAAAATTAGATGAAGTACCAACCAAGTATCTATCTCTTGAAAGCATTATCACATAGCATCAAAACTAAAATTTTAGCATCAATCTTCATATACTACATATGAGATATTTGTCGAGTAGATATTTATTTAATCTAATCTATTAAAATTTTAAAATTATTCTTACTCATAATACTATATTTATGGTTCATTCTCTAACTTAGTTAAATTTTGTTTAATTTTTGCATGTTTAGTCAAATTTTTGTTGCTTCTAAATATATCAGCTTCAAAAAAAAAATTAAAATTAAAATTAAAATACAAAATAAAAACTCATTTTTCATAAAATCTCTTGGTAAAGATTTATGAAATAGTCTTTTAAGGTGCCTATTTATAACTTATATACCTTAGTTGAAATCTTGTTGCATATCAATCCAACAAATATCTTGATAAGAATAATTTAAATAAAACTACTATTTCTTTGCAAGTAGCAAGAAAAGAAATAAATTTTTATTGAGTCTTATTTTGCAATTGTTTGTTTTAAAAACTTTAATAATACCTTGATAAACTTGGAAAAAAAATTATATTATTACTATATTTTTTTAAAAAATTTATAAATATATAGTGCATTAAAAAATCAACCTTTGTAAATTATTGCTGAAATCTTTTCATTTATTATAATTATAAATAAAATTATAATATTATAATTTATTTTAGGATTATCTTTTCAATTACATATTCCAAAAAAAAAAAAAAAAATTGAAAAAATTCTAACATCTCTACAATGAACTTATCAATGAAAATTATTTTTATTTTTATTTTTATTTTCATCAATTTTTCCTTTATCTTCCACAACAAGGTGCCTGGTGCATTCTCATGATAAACGCCACGTAAAACGACACTAGCAACAATAGTTGTTACATAAGAGGATTTGTCTTCTAATAACTTCGCCCATCTTTTGATACCATGAATATTAACATGGTTTAGTTATGACCCTGTGAACTCAAATTTTGATTTACTTTTGAGGAAGACAATAAGTTTTGTAGCAATTCAAAGAGGTTTTTTGTCTTTTCTTATTTATCATGTGTATTTGTCTTCTCCTTGAGTTGTTTTATATAAGAGATGTCACAATTTGTAATGTGTAAAGATTATTGTATAAAATTTTATAAAAAATATAAAAGTATTTTATATTGATTATTTTATGGAATAATACTTGTTTTGATTAATCCAACTAATAGATTGTAAGAAATCTTAAAAACCCTTACTAGACCTAAAATTCTACTTATTGAGACTTTGACCCATTTAAACCTTAATAACCCTCAATTCAACTATTAGATCTAGCTAAAATTCACAAAACATATTAAGCACAACTATAACCATTAATCCACAAAATTTCACTCATAGATCTATTACAAAACTCTTGAAATCGCCCAAAACGTCAATCCTGTTTTATTTCACAAAATCCAAGTCATCCAAAAACAAACTTGACTTTGTAAAGCTCTTACATAGTCATTACAAATCCAAATCACACAAAAATAATGCTTATAGAATTCCTATCTAGTCTGCTCTCAACTTCCACTCTCTGATCTGCCAAAGAACCTTGGAGTTGGCATAGGTGCTCCGTTTTGTGCCTCGGGGTCTGATTTCGACCCAAGTTGATAACCGGCCCTCCTTGGATATCAAATTTTGTCTTTTTGAGTTAATTTTTGTTAAATCAACTCCTAACTTCTTCCTATAAATGTTCATATTCTTTATTTTCTCAATCTATTTTATTTTGCCTTATTTATGGTCCAACAAAGTAAGTAGAAGGCTATTTTGTAAAAGGCAATATTGGTACTTTTTAGTTTTACTATCATTTTGACTATTAACTATATCTCTAAGATAATTTTCTCTAATACTTTGAATTAAGATCTCCTATATTATAACAATTTTTACACTCTTTCACCTATTAGTCATGTTACATCACTGCACTGATATGTTTAATTATCTAGCATCAAAGACATTTATATAGACATGTATATAGGTTCAAATTTTGTATTTTGCATTGTAGTTTGTAATTATGAGTTGCAAGTACAATTTGTAATAGAATAAAAAAGAAACATCAATCATATCATACAATTGCTTGTCATATGATAACTTTTGAATTCATGATGGACTAAATTTGAATGCAAAAGTCATAATTAGTCTATTAGAGGACAAGTAGAATTTTTATCTAAAATAAATTAAATAAAAAAATATTCATGTTTCCAAATTACTAATTAAATTTGTATTTTTTATTAAATAATCAATAAATAAAGATAGCTAAGTTGGAAAAAGCTTAACATAGATTTGTTTGGATAAAATATCAACTAAGATATAATAAAGAAGTTTCATCTATCTTTCTTCCAAATTGGCGGATTGTAAATATTCTTTGTATACAATTGATCTATTTGATTGCTTCACTATAAACCAAACCTATCTACAAATGTATGGTTAACCTCTAGTATTTTTGGTGTCTAAGGACAAAGTGGCAAAGCATCCTACTGTCAAATCTTGCAAAGTGGCAAAGCATCTCATAGTGGACAAAGTGACAAAGTGTTCAAATCTTGCTCTTAGCATGTATGAAATAAGACAAAATTATCTCTAAGATGTAAGATCCTTCTAATCTATAGCAATATAAATTCTCTTATAATATAAAATAGCATAGATCTAAACAAAATAGAATATGAAAGGTAGAATAGAGCAAAAGAGAATAAAATAGAATTGAACAAAAAAAATGCAAAACTAAACTTTACTAAGAGAAAGAAATCAAAGCCATACTTGACCAGTTATCCAAATAGCCTTGACTAGTTTTATTTATACTTTGTCCAACCATCTTAGAATTTTTTAGAATATTCTTAATAATGGATTCTACCTAAATAACCACCTTAAGTCCTTTCTAGAATATTTGATGGTAAATCTCACATAGACCACCAACTTAGCAGTAATTTCAAAAACTTTTAAAAACTTCTAAAACTTTATAAACTTAGTTATAATTACCTATCTCTATGCATCAACAATACAAATATCTTATCCATACATTGTTAGAATTAATTTTCCTCTACTAATGTAGAACATTATATTTAGAGTTTGGTTAAGATTAGGATTTTGATACGGTTAGGATTTGGTTTGGTTTAGGATTGGTTTGGATTTCTTTAGGATTCTTTATGAATTCTTTATGATTTCCTTAGAATTTCTTTAGAGTTCTTTAGGATTTTTTTAGGATTTTTTTAGGATTTTTCTATGTTTTTTTTTAATAATTTATTTTAAAAATAAATAAAAATAAAATAAAATAAAATAAATAATAATAATTAGACTTAATTAATATTTAATTATATTTTTTAAGATTCTATAGCAATTTATATATAATTTTATTAAAGTGGTTAGGACTTGTTGTTGAAAATTCCTTTTATCTTCCACAGCCAAGTGCCCAACATATTTTCAAGCTAGATTTCATGTAATATGATACCAATCAGTATTCAATTACACCAAAAAATTTCTATCATTCCATTTATATCAACAACTTGATTATAGAAGAATTTATATAATGGATTATAATAACCTTATAAGAGGCATAATATCACATTCTTAAAATATCTACAGATATTTAAGAAAACCTTACTGATTCTCAGAACCTTAAATTTTGAGACCATAACCCACAAAAATCTCATGCTTTTCATCTAACCATTCAATCGAATCCAAATTCACAGTACACATCTAGTACAACTACATCCACAAATCAAAAAAAATTCACTGATAGCTCTGTTACCAAACTCTTGAAATTATCCAAAACATCAACTCTATTTTATTTTCTAAAAATCAGAGTCACTAAAAATAACATCAACTTTTTCAAGCTCTTACAAAATCATTATCCACTCAAATCTCCTAAATTCAATACTTATAGAAATCCTATCAAGTTTTACTCTCAAACACCATTCTTTGATCAACAAAAGAACCTCTAAATTGTTTTTGGGACTTGATTTTGTATCTCAGGATCTGTTTTCAATCTAGGTTCATAACTGGCCTTCTTTGGATAATAATATTTTTTTTTTAAGTAATTTTTGCTAAAACCCACTCTTAATTTCTTCCTACATATGCCTATATCTTTTATTTTTTTAATCTACCTTATTTTGCTTTATTTATCACCCTACAAAGTAAGTATAAGTTACTTTTCTAAAAAGACAACATTACTATTAAAAATTTTATGACCTTCTTATCTTTTATCTATATTTTTTTACTTTATATTTTAACTTGACTCTTCTATAATAAGATCTATATTATTATCTTTTACCATATAGCCGTGTTATAACATGACATTGGTATTAAAGAAGAATGGTGAATGATTGGTATTACTTGAATACTATCATTATAAAAAAATTCCAAGGACATGAAATATTCATCCTAATATCAAGGACATGAAGGTCAAAAAATGAAAATCCTCAATATACTCTTGCATCATTCAAAAGAACTAAAAAGCCACTCAAAGATAGTATAATATTAGATTAACATGGCTATTTTTAAAAATAAGAAGACTAAAAAGTCTTGAAATAAGGCTAAAGACTAAAAAAGTATTGATAAGAGCAAAGAAAGCTTCATTCTTGCCTCTATATATATTCTTAACTAAGAGTTATATAGCAGTGTCTTCTTAGACCTCCAAAACGTATTGACTTTGTAAGATACATATCTTAACTTATAAGGTAAGTTTTTTATATGTGCATCATATAATTAGCTTATTATGCAAGCTACTAATATATTTTATTAACTTGTTGATCAACTTTTTAACCTACCAATCAACTCTAAATAAATATAAAGCCAAAATAGCATCTATGAAGCTTTTAGGAAGCTTTTCTAAAAAATATAATAAATTTTTTTTACTTTTATTTACTTCTATTTAATCATATAAATAAATATTAGAATAAATATATATGTCCATGGCATTATCTCCACTTTTAGAGATGAGTTCCATAAGGAGCGGTCATCAAATATTGACGAAATCAAAGATGCAGTAAATTATGTTTGTCACATACTTTGTTCTTTGTCTCTTTGAAGATGATTGATAGGTCTTCTCAGCCATTGATAGTATTTCATATCAAAGCAAGAAGACCACCCAATTATTTGATTATTGTTGAGGCCTTTATAACTCCTTTGAAATAAAACATTTAGAACACCATCAAAAGTTGTTCCAACCTCTAATAAAATCACCAAATATTGAGAGTCTATTCTAAGATTGTGTTACTAAATACGTTGTATCTTGCCATCTATTTGAGATAAGACATATCATTCTTGATGATCTTCATTTTAATTATGTTGTTGTATTACGTGTGATCTTGCTTGAGAATGCACTAAGCACCTAGTTGTAGTAGGTAAGTAGGAATGCAAGAACAATCTTACTAAGTCCAATAGAATCTTAGATAACCTTAAGTAGATCTTAATAATCCTAATAAAACTTTGATCAATCTAAAATAAATTTAAAAGAAGTTATAAAAGAAACATAAAGAAGTTCCAAATAAATCTCAAAAAAAAAAAAAAAAAAAATCTTTAAAAATAAATAAATAAATCTTTAAAGAAATAACAATAAACTTAAAGAAATATTAAAAATAGAAATATTTAAAGAAAAAAAGAATCCTAAAGAAATACTAAAAATAAAAATAAAAATATAATCGTAATTAAAACTCTAATTGAATCTTTATCAAATCTTAAGTCAATTCATAGGTCAACTCTAATTGAAATCTTAATTGAATTTTAACTAAATCCTAGGCTAAATTTTAATGAAATCTTAATAAAATCCTAAATCCTAGACAAATTTTAAACCAAATCCTAAGCAAATCCTAAGTCCTAATCAAATTTTAGATAAATCCTAAACTGAATTTATAGCAAATTGGAACCTCAATAATTAATGATCAAACCTTGATATTAACTTGAAATTTGTATAATTATTAATATCTTAATTATAAATAACCACAAAAAAAATGAAATAAATTACTTTTACCAATTGAGAAAAAAACAAGATAAACCAATTGGATGTTAGGTGGCCTCCTACTTCAATTTGAATGCTAAACTTTCAACAACAATATCTCTATTTTGAACTATTTATTTGCTCTCAATTTTCACTTAATTTTTTTTAATTCAAGTCTAGTATCCATATAAAAAGATTTCACTTCAATCCAATTGAAAAATTGTTGAAGATCTTAGAAATATTCACTAACCCTCAAATTCCAATTTTTGAGACCTTGGCCTACAAGAACCTTTATACACTTCGATCTAATTGTTCAATTGACCTCAAAATTTGTATCTAGATTTATAAGTAGTACAACAACACAATGCTCAAGATTCATCTATATATATATCACAAAACTTAAGAAACCTTCAAATTTATAAACATATTTTTATTTATTAAAATCTAAACCAACTAAAAACATTATTAACTTTGAAAATCCCTCAAAAACTTAATATTGAATCAAATGATATGAAAACCATGCTTAAATTTTTTTTCTCAAGTCTACTTTCAAATTTTTTTATTCAATCAACCAAAGAATCTTGGAGTTTTTTTATGTGCATGGTTTTGTGCCTCAGGGTCTGATTTCAATCCAGATTAATAACTAGTCTTCTTCGGGTATCAATTCTTGGCTTCTTGAAATATTTTTTGCTAAAATAAATTCTTAACTTCTTCCTATATATGTCTAAATTATTTAATTTTCTAATCTACTTTTTTTAGATTATTTATGGCCCTACAAAGTAAATAGAAGCTTATTTTATAAAATAGCAGTATTAGTATCTCTTTATTTACTATCTTTTTTATTATTATCTATATTTCTAAGATAATTTTCTATAACATTTTAAAATGATATCTTTTTTAATATAATATTTTCTTCTTTCTTTCATTCATTAGCCATGTTATATCATGACAACATTATCTTGAAAATGGTAACAATTGCAATATTTTGTCCAATAAGTCGGCAAATGATAGCTCTTGAGTTAAGTCTATTGATTATTAATTCTCCATCTCTTTAGCATCACAAATGCATAAAATTACCAAACAAAGATAGAAGATAAAATGATATCTTTTCTAAATCTTGTTTTTTTTATAGTAAAGATTTTTTATTCTTCAACTTGGTTTTGATGAATGTTGTGGATGAAAAACCTCAACCTTCTTTGTTGCATTTATAAGATTCTTTGCTGGCTCTCATGTACATTCATTAATACCATATCCTCGCTAATGAATAAGATAATCTAATCTATTTTGGTGCGGCCTTGAATCTAAGACTTCTTCTACCTCAAACTCTTAATTACTATCTACTTTTATAAGACAAGGTAGTATTTGTCTTTTTCTTGAGATATTTACTCTTTCATAAGACTTAAAAGAGATACATGGAATAGAAAATAAATCTTTATAGACTCAGGTAGATTTAATCAATATACAACAAGATTGACTTGTTCACTAGTAAAAAAAAGATTCAAGCCTACTACAGTCCAACTTGTCACCAAGATGAGTAGTCTTGATATTGCAACAAAGTAGCTATATCTTATCATCCATATTGAATTGTAGTTATTCCTTACCATTGGCATCTGCATTGATCTTTTGTCATTTTTTAGCTTCCTTTAATTATGCCTTCATTGTTGTATATAGTTTTGATAAATAATTTACCAAATTTGCTACCATAGGATTATCAACTTTTGAAAAGTCAAAAGTATCAAGTCATAGATGATAACTACAATTAATAAAAAAAGATATTTATTGAATAAAAGAATGTACTGAATTATTGTATACAAACTCTGTTAATAGAAAAAAAATTGTCCAATCATCTTGATGATAATTGATGATACATCTCAAATACTGCTCCAGAACTTGATTCACTCATTTCGTTTATCTATTAGTTTGAGGATAAAAAGCCAAAGAGAGCTTTATATCCATCTATAATATCTTGAAAAGAATTTTTCAAAACCTTGATATAAATTGAGTCCCCTTATCTGATATAATATCTTTGGAAAATCTATGATAGCAATAGATATTGTCAAGAAAAAGCTTAGTTGTTTTTTCACCTATGATAGATTTTGAACATAGTACAAAATGTGCTATTTTGATAAATCAATCTATTATCACAAATATAGAATCATATAAATTTGAGATTGAAAGATTCATTGCTATAATATGTATTGTCTTATTTAAAAGTACACCGGGCACTTAGCTATGAAAGATGAAGTTATATTTTACAACTATATAAGAAATCTTAATAGGTTTTATTCATATAAAAAGAATGTAATTCAAATTTTAATTAAAAAATACTTTACACCAATACAAAGTACTCAAAAATACTCGTTTTAATAATCTCATTTATAAATAAATTTCAATTGCCTAATTACTTTCATAATTAGGTAATTTTGATTTTTCTTTATAAATCCTAATTCTAGTCAATGAGCCTTGGAAGCTGTAATTTTTAATCTAATCATCCACTTAGTATAAAATTTTATATATAAATGCTACTATAAATCTTCTATATGCTTTAAAAAATTCATCTCAATCCAACATAGAAATTATGAAAAAAAGCCTAAAAACCATATTGATGTTACTTCATTGCCAACTTAAAAGGTAATATAGATGTTCCAGTAGGGATTTTTCTTTCTTCAATTATTAACTTCAACTCAAAATTGATATGTATCTTGATCTTGGAGTATTCTAATACCATGCTAAATTTTAACTTGATTCAAGAAGTAGATCTCCAGATATCATAGAAGCCCTATTCAATTTCAAACTACCAACTTCTAATATCATAATATCCTTTTGTACCAAAACCCAGATATCTCTCAAATACACTATTAGATTAATACAAAATTTTACACACACTTAGCACATCAAATCAGCCTAGTAATGTCAAATTTTGAGCTATAGATGTAATAAAAATTGCACGAACTAGTTGAGAGTGCTAGCTCTAATTGTATTACATAAATTCCATGTTACTAATATAAACCTTGATTTTGAATAATAATTGCAAAGTCATTCCAAATCCTATAAAAATAAGCCTTATACTTTTAGAATAAGCTTAAAACTAGCTCACAAATCTCAATTACAAATCTTTAAATGCTTCTATACTTTGACCCAAGTGACCATTTTTGTAGCTAGAGGTGTGATTTCAATCCTATCTCACAAATGGTCGATCCTTGAATATCAATTGAATCTATCATAGGGATTTTTTAAACCAACCCTACGTTCAATTAAATCCTAGAATCAAACATATTAATTATTTATCTTTTCTATCTTATTTTTATTAATTTAAGATCTTTCTAAGGTACTAAAAGAAATTTTTTTCAATCAAAAGGTAAAATAATTAACCAATCTTTAATCTACTAGCTATTAAGATAAGAAAATAAACTAAGAAGCTTTTATAAAATCCTTATTTAAATGTCTTGAATTACTATTGAACTAAGATGATTAAATATCAATTAAAAATATATTTTTAATTATATTTTCATAATATAATTTTATTATAATAAAATATTGTGATAAAATCTATAGAAATAGAAGACCATAGTTATTTCAAAATAGGTAATAGCTAAAGAATTCTATAAGATTGATGACAAGGAGTTTTGGATCTTAAACAAATATCATATGATTCTATGAAGTCTTTGATTGCCTTTTATGTTTGACACCACTAAAAATTTCTAAATATTAGCTTCAAAGTCTGATTATATCCAAAATATTTGGTTGTTGGAAAGCCATGACGAGCTTAAAGAACATATAATCTTACTTTGTCTTTTAGAATGTATAATTATTCTTTGAAGTAGAGTAGATTATTTTTAAATTTGAACTTCGAAGTATCATGAAATTCAAAAGAATTATTCTTGATATGATGAAAAAGATGATCAAAAGATATACTTGATTGAATTTGCTTGACAAAGATTGAATCAAAATTTAATACTCACTTTATTGCTTAAACATGAAAATACTCAGGTTTTAAGAAAATTGTTCTTTGTTGATCATAAGCTGCATCTCTTTTTTTTGGTATAAGATAAGAATGTCTAGAAAGGACATTTAATAAACCTTGTTGTTTTTTGGATCTATTAGTGATCTTAAAATCAAATCTTAATAGAAATATATTCTAATGGGCTTAGAAACAATTCAAAACATATGTCGACATAAACTACTAGAGGTTCTTGTAATTTGTATATACAATAATTAAATTAGAAGCATCGTTAAGATAATGATATCTTTCTTAAAATAAATCTATAATTATAAAAAGCTCTTTATTGTAGATCTTATAATTAATCTAAATTACTAAAAATTTCCTAGAATAAAAAGCAACCACGTAGAGCTTATCATTTGCTTTCATTTATGATAAAACAATACCTATAGCAAAGTCTAATATGTTTGTTTTTATGAAGAATGCCTTAAAAAGTCATTGTAATATAAAATTGGTGTAAAAATAAATAATATCTTCAAGGCTTCAAAAGATTTTTTTTGCTTCTTTGCTCTACTCAAGTTTGTTATTACATATCTGACATGTAAGAAGTGCCACAACTTAAAAAAAGTTCTTTTTGAAGATTCAATAATAATTGGCAAATTCCAAAAAATATTACACAACTCTAATTATTTTTGTGACCTTCTAATCTATGATAGTTTGAACCTTCTTAAGATCTATCATTAATCCTTTTTTGGAAATGATGTATCTTAAAAAATCAACCTAAATAGTATGGAATACTTATTTTTTTATTTTTATATATAATCCTATATCTCTAAGTTTTTATAATACATGAAAAATATAAAATTTATATTCTTTTATGTTATTAGAGTACATTAGAATGTTATTTAAATAATAGACAACAAAATCATCAAAAAACTTGAAAAAGTCTTCATTCATGAAATGTTAAAAAGCAACTAGTGCATTTGTAAATCTAAAAGGCATGACATTATATTTAAAATGTCTATACCTAGTTTGAAAAGTAATCTTTCACTCATCTCTTTTTTTAATATGGACCAAGTTGTATGCTCTTTATAGATCTATTTTTGTGTAGATCTGTAGAATAGGCAAATAAACTTTGTAATAAGTTACTGGTTGGTTATTGATAACCTTGAGAATTAGACTGATGGTTAGGCAGTTTAGTTGGTAAGAATAGGTTGTTAGTGGAATAAATGGTTAAGAATTCAAAAGGTCATAACCTTTGGAATCTGTTGGCCGACGGTCCATCTTTTGATACGATAAAGAGGTTGAGGAAAGAGAGATCGGGGCCAAACTGTGATAGTCATAAGCAAGGGCAAGCTTGGTGCTACCTCTCTTTTTGTTTCTTTGTTGTTGGCGAGCAATGGATAGTTTCTAAATACTGAGAAATTAGTCTGGAGTGCTAGACTGTAAGAGCAGTAAGCCAAGATATTGAATTTTGTATGATGAATTGAGAAACTGAATACAATAGGTAAGCTGGAGATTAGTAATTGAATATATATATTAACGACAAAAAAAGTAAGTAGGAGATGAACAAATAAGAATATGGAAGTATTGTTGAATTGATAGTCGTAGAATGGATTGTGGATTGAATTAAGATGGAAGTAGTAAGCCTTGGTGTTTTGTAGTTTGATAATTGATTTCAAATAGCCAGAGTACAGTCAATTGTCACACTAATAGATCCAATTCATATAATCAATCTTTCCCCGTGTTCGAACCCACGTCTATTAGTTCAATTGCTTTGGTATATTGAAGCTTGAACACAATGAAAATAATATTTTGGCACCGCTGCCGGGGAAATGATAGCAATATGAAATGTTAGAAATTGATTGTATGGGAGATGGAACTATATGTTGAATGGGAACGTGAGAAGAATCAGTTTTAGGGTTACAAATATGTGAGTTATAATTTAAGCCAGTATTGATTTTGTAAACAGGAATGAAAGATTATGAGTGATAATCATGAAGGGAAGGACTATCAAAGAATTAATCGACAAGCGAAAGAAAGACAGGAATAATTACGCATAAGAAATCTTCCACAAGAACGACAAAAAGGAATTGTAGGTCCAAGTAAAACTAAAGGAAGAAAAATTCAAATTCAAATAGCAAGGAGACTAGTAATAACACCAATGGCCGTGGGAGTGCCAAAAGTATCAATTGCAGCACAAATGGAAGTAGTAAGAGACTGCACTACAAGTGTGGTACCATTACTTACTTTTAGTGGTTGGCCAGGCTCTTATCTTAATCACCATATATCTCAATTCTTGACAGCATGTGTGGCTAATAATGGTAGAACTGAAGACATTTGGTTGAGATAGTTGCCAGCAACTTTAAAAGATACAGCTTTTGAATGGTATAATCGACAACCAGTGGATAGATTTTCTAATTGAGAGGCCTTGAGGAATGCCTTCTTAACTCATTTTAGACCAATTGGATTTGAAGATCGGCTTAGAGAAAGTTTTATGAATAGTAGGATTTTTGCTAGAGAATCAATAGAGTCCTATTATGGCCGGTTGGTAGATATATTTCGTAAATGGATAAATAATCAAATGCCACATGCATTTATATTCTCGATATTAATCAATGGTTTGTATCTACCAAAATTAAAAATGTTTGTAAAAGAGGCTCAACCAGCTACGGTATAAGCATCCTTGGCACGAGTAAAGGTGTGGGAAGAAAGTCATTATGACCAATTGTTAACAATGGGGGCCATGATGATTCCAAGTTTAGGAAGCCAACGAATACAATCGAGAAATGTATCGATGGATAATTATCCACAAATAGTTGCATCCAAGATGAAGAATATTATGTTACAAAAATTAATTAATGCTAAGGCATCAATCTCCATTGGCATTGGTTGTTGTGCCATAATATTAGAAATCAGCATAGCACTTCGTGCTATAGGTCATGCTCCATGATTTTTAAAATCTATAGTATTGACCTTCTTTACAATCCAAATTGTATCTTTGAATGTTTATAGATTCCTTTGCTCCACCTCTTGCTAGACTCCAGGTTTCAAATCTTGTAGGAATTGATCCATTATTTCTGCATCTAAAATATTGTCAATTTAGAAACATAAGAACTTGAATCAAGAGACATAATCTTGCATCGACCTAGATTAAGTAAGACTTACCTACTAATCGCATGCTATCTAAGTGAGGTTCTATGAAGTTATGTAAGTGAGATTTTACAACATTCTATGTTGGGTTCTACCAACATAACCACCTTGGACTTTTTCTAAAAGATTTTATAGTGGATCCTATCTAAATAATTATTCTAAATTCTTTGTAGAATGTTCCATAATGGATCCTATCTGGTCCACTAATCTAACCTCAATTCTAAAAACTTCTATGGTTCTAACTATCTATCCCTATACAAATATCCTAGCTATACTCTATTACATCCTTGTTGTCTTTACTCGAAAGCCTTATTTTCTTGTTCTATTTTTTTATTAAGTTGGTGAATCATAAGATTGTAAACTTGCCTTAATTTGTTGGTGCTTGAATTTTGGCATTTTGGACAATCTTTGATTTACTAGCCTAGCTCTCAATAATAGAAATATAATTCTTTTTAAACCAATATTTGTCATCGATGTGGTATCAATGATCTTTGCAGGGCATTAATTTCCATCAGTATTGGTTGTTGTACTATAGTATTGGATAGTGGTATAGAACTTCACACTATAACTCATGCTACATGATTTTTAAAATCTATAATACTAACCCTCTCTGCAATCCTAATTGCATCTTCAAATATTTATGAATCTTTTAATTCCACCTCTTATTGGATCACATGTTTCAACCCTTGTACAAACCAATCAATCATCTTTGCCTTTGAAATATTGCCAGTTTAAAGACAGGAATTTGAATTGGCAGATATAATCTTGTACTCATGTAGATTGTGTAAAGACAATCAATTGATTGTCTTGTCATATGGCATGATTTTCTATTTAAGAATACATTGGGTATCTAATTGTAGAGAGTTTAGTTTTAACTTATTAGACAAGTTTCAATAAGTGATGTTTTCTTATTAGAGAGGCTAAAGAAATATAATAATATCTAAAGATATTCTATTCATAAAATCCTTTTATATTTAAGAAGCTTTATATATAAGGATTTCTAAAGTATCTAAAAATGCCCTAACATCCTTTAATACATCAAATCATATCTATTTTTTTTTCTTGTAAGTTTGATTTTTCATAAGCTCAAAGAAAATCTATAATTCTCTAACAAATATCTATCTTTATATTATAATTTTGCCATAGCTCTATATCTCCATCTTTAATATATATTTATATGTATATATATATATATATATATATATATATATAAAAAACTTGGCTTCCAAAATCTCCTTTAATTTGCATAAAATTTCCAAATTGTAGCAAAATCCCTTCAAAATATTTTTTTCATGCAAAGAATATTTCTTTTCTCATGTTTAGGAATTTATATCTCTTGATCTAATTGTTTAGTTTTTTTCAAATTTCTAGATAATTTAAAATTTATCTTTGATCTTTATCATTAAAAAAATGAACTAAAACTCCACCATAGATCATTTGGAATCTTAGAAATCCTAATAAGTACTTTAAATCCTAATTTACAAGCACCAAAATACTACTTTCTTCATATCTCAAAAATCCAAATTCTAAATGCTACAAAATTTGTATATAAATATTATTAATATGATAATACATATTTTTTAAAAAAATTAGCCAAAATATTGTCAAATTACTCAAGATATGGCTCAAAATACAACCACTAATAAATCGGATTACTTATTGTCCTTAGATTATAAGCATTGACTTCTAAAATTTAAATTCCTTCAAGTCCATAGTAATATAAATCTCATCACAACGTAGGACAGCATAGACTAGAATAAAACTGAACAAAACTAAATAGAATGGAATATAAAAGATAGAATGGAATAAAAAAAAATACAAAAAATACAAAAAAAAACAAAAAAAATACAAAATTAAAAAAAAAAAAAAAGTGTAAAACCAAACTTTACAAAGAGAAAGGGATGAAAGCCATACGAGACCAGATATCCAAATAGCCCTGGCCAATTTTATTTATACTTTGTCCAACCATCTTAGAACTTTCTAGAATGTTCTTAATAGTGATTTCTATCTTAATAACCACCCTAAGCCTTTTTAGAATATTCTATAGTAGATCCTATATAGACCACTAACTTAAATTTAATTCCAAAAACTTCTAAAACTTCTAAAATCTTTTCAAACTTGGTTCCAATTACCTATCTCTATGCGTCAAAAATATGAATATCTTATCCATATCCCATTGTTTTGATGTAACATGATTAATAGGTAAAAGAAGTAAAGAATCTATTGTATTATAGAAGAACTTATTTCAAATATTATAGCAAATTAACTTAGAAAATAGACAATAGTCCAAAAGAAAGGAGAATTAAAGATTTAAATGCTACTTTTTTACAAAGTAAGCTTCTATTTATTTTGTAAGGCCATAAATAAGGAAAAATAAGGTAGATTAAAAAATTAAAGAGTATAAGCATATGTAAGAAGAAGTTGAAAGTTGATTTAAACAAAGATTAATTCAAAAGGACAAAATTGATATCCAAAAAGGACCATTTATCAACATGGATCAAAATCAGATCCTAAGGCATAAAACTAGGCACGGATGGCAACTCGGAGATTCTTTGGCAAATTAAAGAATGGAATTTGAGAGAAAACTTGATAAGATTTCTTTAAGCATTGATTTTAAGGGAATTGAGTGTATAATAAATTTTCAAGAGCTTTTCAAAGTCATAGTTGTCTTGAGTGACTTTGGAATTTGTGAAATAAAAAAGTTATTACGTTTTGGAGAATTTTGTGAATTTGGTAATAGATCTATGGTTTAAATTTTGATGACTTATGAGAATAGTTGTTTGAAGTATATGTTGTAAGTTTGAATTTGATGAACCAAACCATAGATCAAATCCTAAATCAAACCATAGATCAAATCCTAAATAAATCCTAAATAAATTCTAAATCAAACCATAGATCAAATCCTAAATCAAATCCTATTTCTATATAATCTAATCTTAGCACAATTTAAAACTTCAATATTGATCAATTGAATTATTGATCTTGTTTAAAAAATTTGTATACCTTTCAACAATTGAGTGGGTAGCAAGGAAATAAAATTTGAAGATAATCGCACTTATCAAATGGAAGAAAAATCCTAAAATCCACTTGGATATTGGATTTAGGATTTGTTTAGGATTTGATTGAAGTCCATTAAGGTTTCAACTAGAGTTAAATTAGAACTTGATTGAGATTTATTTAAGATATATTTGTGATTATTCTAATATTTTTTAGGGCTTCTTGAGGATTCTTTTAAGGTTTATTATGGATTTTCTTTCAATTCCTTTAAGATTTCTTATTTTTTCTTTAGTAATTTCTTCAAGGTTTCTTTTGAATTTGATTAAAGCTTTTTTAGTATTATTAAGATTTAATTAGATTTTATTTAGTATTCTATTAGAATAAAAAATTTGTTGTTGTAATTTCAATTCTACCTTCGACAGCCAAGTACTCAATGTGCTCTTGAGTAAGACTTCATATAATATGACACCATTATAATGTATCTTAATAATGAAGATGTATTTGCATAAAAAAAAAAATTCTTTATTTTTTAAGATGCTATTAATTTTGCTTGCTCTGTAGACAATTCAAGGTCGTCAAAAAGAATTAATTATAACAAATTAAAAATCTTATATTTGTATTTCAATGGATTCATATTCACATAATCACATCAAATATAAATGTATGTATCATATTGTTGGTGATTGGTAAAGGAAATGAAATGCTTGTGCTAAAAATTCTTCCAGTTTAAGCCAATGTAACAAATTTTGCATTATTGTAGTTTCAAAGAGGATCAATTATTAAGGCCAATTTATGTGGTCCTAATTTTGGCCAAATTTCTACTTTAGATAGTTAAAAATTTAAGTACTATACTTTAATCAATTTCAAAGTTTTATTTGTACATATTTGTTTATTGATATATATTTGTAAGAACTAAACTATTGTTGATTATAATATTATAGGAACATGACAAGTAGAGCAAGTGATAGTAATCATGATGCCATGTGGGAGGTTCGAGGAATTAAGATTAGATGCACATAAATGATTTTTTTACATATTCAATGGCAAGGACATTCTTATAAGTATCTTTTTGGCACTTGAACTAAAACTATTTCATGTTTTAGAGTACAGCGATGTGGTGTTGTCGTTCGACTACCATATAAAAATAATGTAATTATGTATTTAATGTATAATTTACTTAACAACATGGTGAGAGCCATGTTATTGGATTTTAGTTGGTTATAGAGTGTGGTTAAATTACTACTTTAAAATGAGGTTGTTTAAAAGGATTATTATTAGAATTTGTATAAATTTAATTTCTTTTGATAGTGGCTTTTAAGATTGTTTTTGGTTTATGGTAACTTCTAAATATTTAGAATCACCTTTGTTAGACATTGGTGACCTTTGAAAACTTATTTTGGTTCTTTTATTTGGTGTTTAGAGCATAAATTATATAAATCTTATAAGAAAAAGGGTTAAAGAAGGATTTTGGTAGCAAAAGGAGTAATTAGGGTATCAATATAGATGAATGGAGATGGATGATGGAAATCTCCTTTCTTATTGGTCAAAAATCATGACCAATGGGCTTCGAGGAGGCTGCCCGAGGCCATATTAGGAATTAGGGTTAATTTTTTGGGGCCATTCAAACTTTGAAGACTAGGGTTAAAGAGCTTAGGTTTTTGGCTATGGTTTTGGTGCAAATCTTGTATGATTTGGAGTTTATATGAAGGAGATGTAGGCGCTCAAAGTTAAGGTATTGATTTGGGAGCTACTGTCACTCTTTTTGACATAACGCACACATACGGAGGGCAATTGAGGATCGGCGACTGTAACTAGAGCACTTTTGCGGCTACACTGTCCGCACAGTGCTTGCTGGATTCGAAGTTGGGATGAAGGAGATATTGGATTTTGAAGTTAGCGCATGCAATCTAAGGATAGTAAGTGATCCGATTTTCTAGTGGTTGTGTCTTGAGCTATATCTTGAGCATTTTGAAAAGGTTTTGGCTAAAATTTTATGAAGGTTTTGGCTCAAAATTTTACAAAATGTATATATTCATGTTAATAAACTTTGTACATAAGTTTGATGGCATTTAAGTATTGAGCTCTTGAGATATTAAGAAAATAGTGCTCGAGTGCTTGTAAATTAGGATTTAGAGTATTGTACTAGGATATCTTAGATGCCAGAAGATCAGGAGTGAATTTACAATTAGTTTTTTTGTGGTAAAACTTAAGGGTAAATTCTACCTATTCTATAAATTTGACACAAACTGAACAGTTAGATTAAGAGTTATGAATTTCTAAAGTTTGGGAAGAGAAAATCCTTTGTGAGGAAAATATGTTTTGAAGGGATTTTGCTATATTTTGAATTTTATGCAAAATAAAGGAGTTTTGGAAACTAAAATAAGATACATATCAAATTTTAAGCTAAACTCTCTACAGTTAGATAACCAGTGTATTCCCAGATATCAAATCACCCGATACGATAGCGGATTAGAAAATTCATCAATTTTATTAGTTAAAGCTCTCATTGAAGTAAGAAAGACTCCACAAGAGTATGCAAGGTTATGCAAAGTTAGATGAAATTATACAACCAATCAATTTTTATTGTTGTTCCAACAAGATTGGTGTCGGTTTTTGCAAGGGCCAATCATATAGATGTCATAATATTATTTTAGGTTTATTTCATATTCTAAAGAGCCAAAACATTGATAGTGTTTTCATTGGCTTTGTTGGTATAAAATTAACTAAAAGAATTAAGTGCTAAAATCTAAAAATACCAAGTAGACCATATTTAAACAAGATCCATGCCGTTGTCACAAAAAATATATTGTAATATATCCATAACAACAGCACAAGTTAAGCTAGTGTTATACAAATTATGACATATACCTATAATGATTTTTTTATCTAAATTAAAAAAATAAGACTAATATATGATATAAACATATAGTTTTAATTATAAATATTTATATATTTTATAACTAAGAAGTGTTTTATTAAAGAAACAGATAAGTATATATAACTATCTTAGTACAAAAAAAATAAAAATAAAAACATAAATAAAATCTAAAGATATAATATCATAGTATAATTGTTCTTGTTATATATGTAAACTTTTATGTCTACATAGAACTTTACACATTCTTATAAACATTATACATGTACATCTTATGATTCTATTGGAATATATTTAAAACTTTGTAATAAATGTTTTTAGAAAGCTTAAAATTATCTTTTGTTAATATCAGTGTATTATGTTATTTCTGGCAGTTTAGACAGACATAAAGATTTTAGTCTTGCAAATATTAGAGTACCTTCAGCTTTGTTTTACTTTGGTAATATTGTTTGGTTATTTTATTATTAGCTAACATAGTTATTCCATCCTGATACTTTTTGGTCTTTAATGCATATTATTGTTTGTAGATGACTAATTTAAACTTTTCTACTCTTCAGAAATTTGAATAAAATAATAATCTTCTTAAAATATAGATTATTAACTAAAATTTTAATATAACTTACTTCATTTCTCTAAAGCAAAACTTTATTTTTTTATTTAAAATATTTTTAACATTTAAAACACTGTATTTTGAATGTAAAGATATGTTTATGATTTTGTGAATATAATTCACTATCAAAAGGAGAAATTGAATTAGTATGAACAAATGACCAAAATGTGAAAAAATTAAAAAAATAAATAAAAAACTATGTATAGATATTTAGAAAAAATAGTGAACCTTTTATATTTATTTTCAAAAATTATTAAAAAAAATTATTATCAAAAAAAATTATATTAAATACAAAAAATAAAAAATAAAAAATAAAAAAATCAGCCAAATGTGACTTAAAACTTAGTGTATTATCTTTATTGTAAACTTAATTTTTGAAAAGTTTCTTGTATTGTTTTATTTGTTTGTTTGTTTGTTTGTTTGTTTTCTTTTCTTATTTGCTTAAGAAATAAAGAAATAACAAGTAGAATCACATGGTTTTTTGGGTTTTCTTTACAAAGTGATACATTGTTGGGAACAAACAAAGTGTTTATCACTGTAATCAAAAGGAGTAAATTATATAAATATATATATATATATATATATATGTAACTTAAAAGAAATCATGTTTAAAACTAGGAAGCTCTTCAAAAACATTGGTCATATATATATATATATATATACTATGTTACAGAATCCAGCCTGTTGGATAGAAAAAGCCACGAGTGAATATATATATATTTACGACGACATTCATTGGCTCCCAACCAGTCAGTCAGACTCTACATGGATTGTGGCCCCCACGATTATTTCATGTCCAGATGAACGAATGAATAAATAAGATTAATCATTCGTTCATAGTTACGTTCATCCAAAGAGAGAGAGCTGGGAGTAGGAAAATAATGCAGGGACCAGTGAGAGGGCCAGTGCCACCGCATCCACACACTCACTGGAAAAATACCCCCTGTCAAATCACAGCCACGGAACTGCCCCCTGACCCCACCATCATGTGGGACCTACCACCACCGTCCCGCGTCTCGGCAGGGTGGCACTATGACGACATTTCCACCAATCCAACCGACGGTTCTGTCCCGGTATCGTCACTGAGGACGCCTTCTCCTTGACGTTCCATCACGGAATTCATCTACGGCGACCGATTACAGTCATAACTTTGCCGTGACGCAGACTGCCGCGCACGCCCGGCAGTCGAGACCGCCCAGCGGCCCGCCCATGGGCACGAGTTCGCCGCTCATCGGTAGTGGGCGTCGGTCGTCTTGGAAGCTCGTTGTGTCACCCAATCGATCGCTTGCACTGTAGCGCTGCTGATGGTGTTGATGTTCTTAGTCGATCCTGGCTCCGGTATTAGATTTGTGGGTGGTTGGATTCGCTTCAGGGTGTTGGGTATCTCCGATGATGCTCTATTGGGTGCCATTCTCGAGTGTAAATCCTGTTCGCGGAAGCTTGCCTTAGAAGATAGGTGCTGTAGTTAGGCTTGTGCAATCTTTGTGTGGGTGTAAATTGTGACTCTGTTTCCTGAGGTCTGTTCCATTTTTTCCTTGGATTTGTCCCTCTGCAGCAGTTTTTTTGTATCGGTTCTACTTCACGCGACTTCATTGAGAGCCGCCCTGCATTGGTTAGTCTGGAGTTGTTGATTGTCGTTGTGTTCGCCGAGGTTGAGTGGTGATTCCCTGGTTTGCATTAGAGGTAAGGATAGTTGTGTGGTGAGAAGTGGTGGACGAGGAGCGGGAGTGAGCCAAGATACGTGCGTGGAGGGAGTGTGTTTAGGGAGGAAGTGGGGTGGAGTTGCAGTATGGTGAGGGAAGACCATGTATCTGCCAAAAGTTTGAAGCATGGCAGAGTGACGGTAAAATGTGCAGTTGTCGATTGCCTTGATTCAATGCCTTTGAACAAATCGAGAGGGAAGGGCAAGAGGAGGGTCAAAAAAACTTCATCTGACATTCCCAATGGTCATCTGCTGTACGATTGGCGCGTGAACAAGCCATTTTTTCGGAAGCCTTCTCTGCCATCTTCTCGCAAAGTTTTACTCCCAGACCTGAAACGTGTCGCTGACACAGATTGGGCAGCGGATAATGACGAAATAGAGGACAATGGTAGTGATGATGGCATCATGGAATCCGCAGGATGGGCGCTTTCGCTCTCTCTTTTGCTTGACACAGCCAAGAAACACATCCAAGACACTATGGACGCTCGAAGTGCGCTTCAGAAGGCGGAAGTGGATCCTTCTGATTTTCAGAAATGCGAAGAACTTGATGCTTCACACTCAGAGGCTCTTGATTTTCAGAGAAATGGAGAGCTTAGCGCTGCGCACTTAGAGGATACGGACAGCGACAACACCGATGCAGAGATCCCAGACATGGAGAGTTTCAGGAAGGAGCTCGAGGTGTTCAAGAGCGAAGTTGAAGCTGCGAGTTCGCCTAGAAGTGTAGCCGAGAGCGACAACAGCTGGTCAAGCATTGAGCTCTCTGATGCCGAGGAATCTTACCTTGGCGATTGGGAGGACGATTGGTCTATTGTAGAGGATGAGTTTGCAGTGTAAATTTCGCAACAGTTGGTGAGTTTGCAGATGGCGACAGAGCGACTCATGTGAAGATTCTCCCTCAGAATCGCTCTTCCCTTCGTGCTGCGATCTCTCAACGTGTTGTTTCATGTCATTCTTGGGATCTGTACAGTTGTAAATTAGGTCAATAACTGTGAAAACAAACCTTTGAACAGACAGGTTGTACGTTGGAAATTGAATGGCCAATTGGTCTTACTCCCAGTTGAGGTGTTCATTGGCCTCTCATAAATAAAGCTGCCTGGGTTGTGAATATCTATTGATTCTCTGTAGGTCGTGATATTCGTTTCTTGAGATGAAGCCTGCTATGTTGCTCATTGCTTTCCTAAATTCTCTACTACCCAATTCACTGAAGGTTGCAATTAGGCCTGATATCATGTACATATCCACCTAGAGGGTTATAGAAGGTGCACTAGAATTTAGGAGCTAAAGTCACCTCTCTGAAACTAGCATGTGGCCATGAGCTGAGGAGAGGAGTTGACTCATAGCAATTTGTCAGACTAGGACAATGTCATGGTGTTTCAATCACCAAAGAACATGGGGATGACATGATCCCTAGTCCAAAGGGGCCTTTCAATGATTCCCAAGGGCAAGTCCCCAGACATGTGATCCACTCTGCTGTCTGCCAACCTTTGTCTGCAACCCGGGATACCAGCTCCTGCTCTTATAGAGACACTATGGTGCCTCCAGCCCTCAGCAATAAGTCTCTCCCACATGTGCTGCATTGGAATCTTTTTGCAGGATCCTATCATTATTGTCATGATATCTTGCTGTATGCTCTGGCGCATGCTTAGACTCTTTTTCCATTGATGGAGTCCAGAGTCGGGCATAGCAAGCTCATTACTCTCAAGCCAGGTAAGCCATTCTTCACCTTCAACCCCACGCCATTCATGAACTCTTGCTGCATCACATCAGCCTTGATGCCTTCACATGTAGGCCATTAACTGATCTTTTCTTCTTCTCAGTTTTATTATTAGGGCAAGCCTATTCCACTTATATTATGACTCATGCCACATACATTTTGGCCACTGCCACATTCTCTTCACTGTGATTGGTCAATGAACAATCTACATCTTGCCTAATTAGTCCAATGTCACCAGCATCTGCTTTAACCAGCATCTGCTTTGCCTTATGCCTTGCTATCTGCTACTGCTATGATATCCAATGTGTGCTTTTCTGTCGCTTCTGTGTTCTATGTTTTAATGTTCTATTGTGTTCTATGTTTCCTGCTCTGTTCAAGCAATTCATGCCAAGGAAATGGAAGGGCAGGCTTTAGGTGGCTTATTTGAGAATAAAATTCTTCTTATCTTGTCCCATGGTGATCAATAATTGCTTTGATCCCATGTTAGAAACCACATACAAATCCTTGTGCAGCTAGGATGTGCTAGCACATTCAACAATCATCATGTCATGTCCATGCTCACCAATAGCATTAGAGTCGGAGTTGAAGGATTGTTGGTTAAAGAAACCATTGCGTTGGAGTTGCCATTATTGTTGGAGCAAATGCCACTAAAGCCAATGATTAGTGAGCATAGTCTTCACGCATTGATAGCCTTGGTAGGCATAAAGTTTTTGTCTCATGAAGCCATAGAAAAGGCCTTCAACCACTTTGCTTCTAGTGAAAAGTATGGAATTATAACAAAGATCTTAGGCAAGTAACAAAATGATCTCTTTCATATGTATTACAAATGCAATTGCAAAGAAAGTTACCACAATCATCATCATGTGGTAATACAACTATATGGTAAAAGATAAAAATATATTTTTTATTGTAAAAGAGCATAGTAGAAAGATATAGTAGCAAAAACTTTTAGTGTTAATGCTACATTTTTATATTAAAAAAAAAAAAAAAATGCTTCTATTTACTTTGTAAGGTCAAAAATAAGGCAAACAAAAGTAGATTAAAAAAAATAAATCATGTAAGCATCTTTAGAAGAGAATTAAGAATATATTTAAGTAAAATTTACCTCAAAATATTAAAAATTGGTACTTGGAGAGGACTTGTTGTGAACCACAGTAAAAATCAAAACTTGATATAGAAAACTGCACACCTATGGCAATTCCAAATTTCTTTTGCTATTCAAAGAGTGCAATCAAGAAGAAGACTTCAAAAGAATTATTTGGGCATTGATTTTATATGATTTAAATGCATATTGAATTTTTGAAGGCTTTTCAAAGTAAGAGATGTACTCAATGGTTTTGGAGTTTGAGAAATAAAAAGAAGAATACAAATTTATAGGTGAAATTTTGTGAATTTGTCCTTGTGCTTGTTTCAAAAGTATTTAGCAAATTTTATTTCAATCAAAAAATTAGATTGAAATATATGAGAGTTTTATAAGATTAGGATCTTAGATATTTGAAATTTAGGATTGACAAAGATTTTTGCATCCTTAAAAATCCACCAATTTTATTAAAAAAAATATAGAGAGAACAAATTTTGACTTAATTATCTATTCATTAACCAATTTGTAAAGCAATTGAACCATTTAACAAGGAAAATTTTTTGCTAAAAGATCAACATCCAAGTTGGAGAAAGATAGCAACTGACATTTAACAGTTTTAAGAGCATTTTCTCTCAATTGGTGAGTTTAATTTTTCTAAAATTTTGTATACTTTTTATTTGCTTGTGGTTAAAATATGTGTAAAACTTTAGTTAAGATAAAAAATTTGATTAATAGTTATTGAGATTTTGAAAGATCTATAGGAATTAATTAGGATTTATTTAGGATTTTTTAAGTTTATTTAAGATTCTTTTAAGATTTTATCAGACATTGTTTAGGATTTGTTAGAGTTTCATTAGCATTTATTTAGAACTTACATAGGATTTATTTTGGATTTATTTAGAGTTTAATTTTTAGTAGTTTTTAAATATTTTTTTTATTTTTTAAAGATTTTTATTTAAAGATTTTTAAAGATTTTATTTTAGTATTTATTTAGGATTAATTTATTATTTTTTAAAAATTAAATTATGTCTTTTTTATGTTTTTTTAGTAATTTCTTTTAAACTTCTTTTGAATTGATTAAAGTTTGATTAGATTTGTTAAGGTTTAATTAGAATTTATTTAAGATTCTATTAAACTTATTAGGATCTTGTTGTTTTTTTTTATTTATCTTTCACAATTAGGTGCCTAGTACATTTTCAAGCTAGAATTCACATTATACAACATTGTCTTCGCTTAACAAAGAAGAAACACAAATGTATCACATTTAGTATGCTTTTATACTTCCCTTTTAAAATGGTTGACCATAAATATAAAGACCAATAGTCATTCAAAGTAGTTCATAAGGATCACAATTCCAAACCATCGACAAATGCATCTATATATGTTATTTATCTTAGATTTGATAGTTACATGAATAAGATCATCGTTGAATTGTACAATTTTGTGATTCCAACACAAAATATATAAATTCATATGAGAAATTTGCATAGTTGGCTTTCTATTCTAAAAAGGAGATTATAAAATATTTTACAAGTATTATTTTAGAAAAAATTAGATGAACAAATATTGATAGTCATATTAGTGTAAGTTTTTCATCATATAAGCTTTATTATTGAAACATCCATGGATTTTGTTAAGACCATAAACCACATTTTTTTTGTGCATCCATCTTTCACTAATATAATGTAAGCTTATGCAAATGCATTGCTTGTCAATGCCACATATAAGATAAATGCATTAAGACTTTTGTTGTTGCATATTATTTGTTGTTCTACAATATATACTCTGTTTTTAGTAGCATTTGTGTTTAAATTCAATGAAAATGAGACTTTGTACCTCACAAGAATGGAATATATTACAAAAAAATTCCACAAAGATCACTTTTCCAAAGTATTTATTATTTAATAAGAAGCTTGCTCTTATCAAGAGTATCCAGATACACTTCTTTAATGCACAAATTATTTGGTGCATTTGGCATATCATAAAAAATATTCTCAAGAAATGCAAGCCGCTCTTTACAAGCAAATCAATAGCAAGTAATTAGATTGCATTCATAAAAGAATAGTTAGCAATTATTTATGCAAAGTTGGAAGTTTATTTTTGAGAGTTGTGGATGGCATTTCAAAAGAAGTAAGATGATATTATTTCAAAGTTTCTTAAAGAAACCTGAATTGATTCATGCAAGGAGATGTTTGTATGTAGGTGGACTGATTGCATTTGGCATCTTAGCAACACAATGACTTCGCGCTCTAAAAGTGCATACTATATTTTGAAGTAGTACATTCCAACAAGCATGAACAACCTTCTTTTATATTGCAAGAATCATTATTTCTTTGATTGCAATTTTTTAATTGAATATAATATGCAACAACAATGAAAACAAATCAAAATCTATTATTTTGCTTAACCTTTATCTAAAGACAACATCTTTGAAGAGTTGAATTTACAAGTGTTGCATTTTTCTTTATACAAGGTCTATGATCAACTTGTCATTGTTAGGTAGTTGCTTAGGAAAGATAACAACTTATGTTTAGGAATTTTTACTAATATTTGGAATTTGCCTTACTTATACAAACTTTGTATATTGCTTGTTAACAAATAGAGAATGTAGCTAGATAACATTCACATACACTCATATCCACAAAGTTACATGTACCAAGGTTGAAAGCTGTACTATACCTTGATAATAATTTACATGTCATGCTTGATCATATAGCCAATAGCTTCGTGACTTTGCTTGACCATCAACAAATGGTAATAATGAAGGAGCTCAAGGCTCTATCTCAACAAGTATTTGGTTAGAGTTGGAAGTTATATGTACAAAGAGAAAACTACATCCAAAAGATACATCCATCTTACATAATTCCTTTGGATTTGAGTGTGTAGAGCCATCACAAGAATAAAAGAAGAAGCAACTCACATGTTGCACTTGCAAACAAGTTGGACATGGGCATAGACCAAACTTAAAAAATTGTCTAATAGCAAATGCCACTGATGTTGGAGTAGTTTGATTGGGGTAGATTGTTCATTGACCAATCATAGCTAAGAAGATATGGGAGTAGCCAAATTATATGTAGCAATAGGTGCATTATTTTTTAAGAAACATATTCATTAAGAAACATTAAGGAAAAATAATTATTATAAAAAATATTAAAATAAAAACTTTTTAAAAAGTGTTTCTAATAGCATAAAAAAGATTCAAACCCTTAAAAGGATTTTTTGAACTTTTTTTCTTGTGAGTGGTGTATCCTTTTTGGAGTCTTTTTGGAGTCTTTTTTTTTTTTTTTTTTTTTTTGGAGTATTTCAGACTGTGATTTATTCATTAGTAAGTGAAAGTTTAAATATATATATATATATATATATATATATTCAGTCATTTACAATTTGTAATTTTTTATTTTTAATTGGATAGAGTGAGGAAAGAATCCAAAAGTTTAAAATGGTGCAGTTTTCTGTAGCTAATGATGTAAATTTGAAATCACGCACTGTTTTTATTTTATTTATTTACTAACATTATTTACTCTTAAATTGTAATAATGGTTAACCACCAATCAACAAACACTCTAGCTACTATTGTGACTTATTTGATATCTAAATGCTTCTTGATTTACAAAAAAGATGTTCTGTATAGTTTGTTTTATTGTACACAAAATACAAGAATAATTACCCAATATGTTTATTATTCATCTTAAAGACAAGGATTTTATTAGATTAATGAGAATTTGTTTGTAGTCAATTAAAACTATTAAACTGTAAATTTTATCTAAGGTCTGACCAAATTTTTTTGTTGGTTACTTGTCTTGATAGTTTGTAAGGATTTATCCTCCATTTCATTACTTTTTATAACATTGGTTTTGCAATCCAATTTAGACTTTTCAAAAATACCATCAGAAAAAATACAATAGTAAAAATATTAGAATTAAGATTGATTACATATGATACCACCAAATCATAAGAATTAAATAGCATTATGTTGAATTTACTTATAAACAACTTGAATAAGTTGAATTTTGAATCACTTGTTAAAAAATTGTTTAGAATACAAGAAAAACATCTAATTTTATTCCAAATTTTCAAAGCACATTATAATATTTTTTAATTACTAATTTTGTGTAATTTTATGTACAATTTAGAGACTGTTGTTGTTGTTGTTGTTGTTGTTGTTGTTGTTTTTTTTTTAAAAATATTTTTTCTATAAAAAGGAATGGAGGTTGATAGTTTATCATAAACCAGAAATTTTAGAGGATTTTTTAATATCGAAATTTCATTGGATAAAATATACTGTGGTTTTATTGTTTTATAAATAAGAAAAGAACAAAAAATACAAAGATTTGGATTAGGGCATTAGAATTTCTGATATTTCTACAAACAAATAGATAATTTGTCTAAATATAACACTTTAGATAGTTCTCATATAAATTATCAGAGAAAAATATTAATATAAATCTTTAATTGAATAAGTACAAAATGTTGTATTGTAAAAAAGATACATATATATATATATATATATATATATATATATATGTTTTCTAAATTATGGTGTTTGTTTATATTTTAGAATGAATTATTACTTTTAAACATCATTTTATATCAAAAATTTATTTTTATTTCAAATAAATCATAAAAATTACAATTCTAACCCTTTAATGCACACAAATATACTAAAATAATGTTTCTTTGTTTATATCATTAATATTTAAATTTTACACACATAGATTAAAAAACACATGTTAGATAACATACATTGGATTTGTTAAAGAATTTCAAAGGAAACAAGACACGTAAAATGGAATTCTAAACCACGATTGGCTCCCACAAGAGTGAGATCCAAAACTCAACCACTCACACACACGTACACAATGTGAGCTTCAAGGGGGGACAAGGGAAACCACGCGAGCAGTGCCGACGTGGAGTGTGGTCGCCACGACACCAACGATGATGCCACTTTGGCGAGCCAGTTGTCACGATGAATGCCAGGACGAGGTAGGTCGCAAATGCCTCAAGGCGGTACCAAGTTGCCACGAGTGCAGAAGACGAGGGCTATAATTAGATTGAAAGCAAGCATTCGCCAGCGTCCGTGCATTCGTTGCCCTATCTCTCGTCGCAGTGTCTCCCGTGATTTTCAGGGGGGTCGTGGAGTTTCATGAGTGGTTTTATGCTGGAGGTGGTGTCAGTGACAAAATTGTATTCATCGGTTCAATCTCGGAAGTAGGTCGATATCTGTGGAGAAATGATTTTCATGACCTTCGACAACGCTTCCTCCCTGTCCAGCTATGCACACAACCCAGTTTCTGCGATGGCGCGAGATGGAGACGTGTACCATGATCCCATTCAAGCAAATTAAGACAAGCTCTTGAGGGTACTCGGACGGAGGAGCTGGCAAGCACTCGCGTACTGCGCTTGGCGCCGTGCCAGCGGATTCATGCAATTCGGTAGTTGGGGCATGAGAGGTCATGCGGTTGTACAATTATCTCATTAGTGGGAATTGAATGACCCTTTTGGTGAGAATGAGTGAGTGCCCCTTGGATGTCACCTCACGCAATGGCAGTGCCTTTGTTGAGTCTAGGGTGTTCGAGATGATCTCTTCACAATATAGTCCACTTGAAAGTAATGACTAGTAGCGTTGTACAAAGCTCATGCGAGGCGAGAGGTTACGAATTCCCAGTGGTTGTTGTTTTTCGATGTTATTCTCTTGATTCAAGTTGAGGCGGGAGAGTGAAAGCTTTGAAATTGACAGATTCTACGAGAGCATTCTCGCTGTTAATCTGAAGCGTTATTGAGATTATAATGTGCTAATTGATGTTGGGGATCTCGGGGCAGGAATTTCCGAGAGCACAGTATGAACTATGAACGGAATTCTTGGGGTGATGCCTCAGGCGAGTAGCAGTGAATGGGCGCTGTCGCAAAGAAGTTGGAAGGAATTTGAACACGAGATTTGTGGGGCAAGGAACGCTTTGTAAATTGGGAATATAAAATTTCTTATAGTTACGAAATGGGAACATCACTTTCAATATGGGTTCTGATTATGGCTGTTCTAGTGTGGTTTTTCGCATCAGATCCCCTGGAACTCTCATCTTTATCCGGCATTGAAGATTTTCAGGCTCAATATGTCGCCCCACCTCCTTACAACCCCCTCTCAGGCATCTCTCGTGACGTGGAGAGCAAACTGCAAGCTGCAGAAATTTTAGGACAAGGTGAAATCTTTGGACCTGAGAGCCTTGCCTTTGATGCTCAAGGTAATGGCCCTTTTACTGGACTTAGTGATGGGCGGATAGTGCGCTATGATGGGCCTGAGCTTGGTTGGACCTCTTTTGCCACTACCAGCAAGAATCGGTAACGCTCTACTCTTCAATTCTCATTTGCAATCCAAACTTCTTAGCTCTAAGTAATTTTATGTGTGACGATCATTTTTAGCGATAGAATCTGATGTCTGGTCTGTTCATCGTTCTTGTCCTCTTTAGTCTCTTCAAAGTCGCAATTGCACAATTTTAAGTTAATGGATCGCATCATTCATGAGAACAGTTTGTGGTCGTTGCGTCAAGAATCTTGCACTGTATCACACTCTGACATGGTCATGCTACATCAGGTCTGCCATATGTGACTACAATCACATACCAGAAGCAAAGCTGGATTATGAGCATATTTGCGGTCGTCCCTTGGGACTACGTTTTGACAAAAGAACGGGGGAGCTTTACATTGCCGATGCTTACCTTGGAATTTTGAAAGTCGGTCCACAAGGTGGTTTAGCCGAGCCTGTGGTGACAGGGTTTAACGGAGAGTCGTTCAAACTATGCAATGACCTTGATTTTGATGAGGATGGCAATCTCTATTTCACTGTCAGCAGCACCAAATATCAACGCAGGTATATCTATCTCCCGCACTGTGTCATGAATTACCGCCTCATAAGCCTTTAGATTTGCCAGTAGTTGTGCAAATTACTTCCGATTATTGAATTCAGTCAGAGTTGCCCATGCAGACAATTTTTTCTGTCTAGACTGGAGCTAGATAATACGGGCAGGTTTTTTAAATACGATCCTGTTAGCAAAGAGACCACGGTCCTGATACAAGGGCTGCGATTCCCTAATGGCGTGGCGGTGAGCAAAGATGGTACATTCGTGGTAATTGCTGAATCCAACATGGCAAGGTTAGTCTCTAAGCTCATGTATACGGATGTTGGTTAATGTTACGAGCTTGCGAAAGCCTGTAGTACGATAGACTAAAGTGTAATCATACTCATGTACCAGTTTTATGCTTTTATGGTCTGAAATGATATTGTTCTAGGGGTTAGAATGTTGAATAGTTTCAGTGACTTACGAACTCTCCATCCTCGATTTGCAGGTTGCTGAGGTACTGGCTCAAAGGACCCAAAGCTAGTACGTGGGAAGTATGGATGGATCTTCCTGGAGTGCCAGACAACGTACGTCGGAATGAAAATGGAGATTTTTGGGTTGCTTTTCACAACAAACGTACGTTTATGGAGATGTACACTGGGGCACTTCCATGGCTGCGTCATCTTGTTGCCAAGCTCCCTATTCCTTCGAAATACTTGTATGCAATGTTAGCACCGAAACCTCATGCTCTAATCCTTCGTTATAGTTCCGAAGGTCAATTGCTGGAAACTCTCGAGGACCAGCCGGGGAAGGTCGTTAAGGTTGTAAGCGAGGTAGAAGAGCATGATGGGAAGTTGTATATAGGTACTGTCTTGTTTCCTCAAGTAGCTATGTACGCCTTATCGTCTTCAGCCTAAACCCCCTCTTCTTTGCGCGTGTCCAATTCCTAGATTTCAACACTCGTTGGTGATTCAGATAATCTCTAGAGCGCTATCATCACTTGTACCCCTGTTAATTTGGGACAGTTCATGCTTGTGAATTTAATTTTGGTTAAAATGGGTTCAAAACACTTCATTGTGTTTTGCGGCTGCCAATGTAGCTATCGAGGCACCCATGCGCTTGATTCTCTGCACTCCAGTTTTACTTTTTGGATGCATCTTCTCAGTGTGTCCACGTAATGCACTTCGGAGGCAACCAAAGAAAGACAACCATGAAATGCTCACAAACGCTAAGTGTTCAATGTCTAATGTACAACAGAAGTGCTGGTGGTGACAACGAATCCCCTAGAACCGTCTCTGACATAGACCGAGAATGATCTTCAATGGATAACGCCACGCGAATCTCTTTCAACCACCACATAGCATATATAAAGCTCTTCTCAGTACCGAATCCAAAACTACTAAATTTCAGCTGTATTCGTGCGTGTGAGACGTAAGATCTCCAAGCCTATCAGTTCCTTGTGTAATGTCACTGACTCCATTCACAGGAACAAGCACAACCTATTGCAGCAAATACATCCATGCTTGTTTCATTTGTACCTGCTCGGAGATGAGGAGCTGTTTTGTCGCTAGCAAGTGCAGTCATCTTGGTTTCTATGAGTTAAAACTGCAAGAAATGAGAAGTTGGAATTCCATCTTTGGTGGAACTTGGCTAAAGCGTTTCTAGTTGCCAACTTTTACTGTGTCGTGTGAATATCCAGCATCCAGAACATAGCAAAGTGAGTCCCAGTAATTAAACCTTGCCAATTTCACCAGTGAGTTTCCCCTCCAGTTGACGAAGTGATCAAGAGCCGTGGAGCTCGTTTCTTCCCAGGATTTTTAGAGAGTGTCTTCTGTTGCAGGACACTCCTCTAACAATGGCCACTTTCGCTTGTTCGATAGCTGCCTTCGTCCCAGCGGCCAGCTCAAGCTACCACGCGCATTACAATGACGGAAACCATAGAAGCGGTCACTTTTTGGCTATGTCGCGCAAGGGGACTAGGGTTCAGAGCCAATCACTGTCGTCAACTCTTCGGATAAACACGGTGCGTATAGTCATACTAACTTGCAACGCTGCATTACCAGAATCGGATCAACCCCCGAAGGATTTGCAAGTTCCGAGAGATTGGACTTCACCCTCAGTTGCGGCCCAGGCATGCACTTCCCCCCTCTTCCCTACACTTCCAATTTGCATTTAGATTATTAGCCAAGTCTCTTCTTTTGCTGCAATTTTCAGAGAATTATCTGCAAAAATTGGCAATACTTTTCCTTATGTGCATTTAGGGTTACGCGTAAATCGTTAGAACCGATGGCTCAGAACCGAACCTGCTCCATTTGCATCAAATAGAGTAGATAGTCCCAACCAACTTCGGTTCTAGCATGACGTTCCCTCCATCAGCAATATCCCTCAATGTCAACCTCATAGAATACGAATTGCTTGCGAAATTTGAATTCCGAAGTCTATTCTCCTCAACGATACCAACCCAAAGTGCACAGTGGCCTCAAAATTTGTGCAGGAGGCAGAGTGGCTGCGAGGAGCACTGCACCAGTGGCTAGACGACGAGTACTGCCCAGAGCCAGCGAACGAGGAGATCAGCAAGCGATGCTCCACAGCGTACCTGCGTTGCTTAACCGAGGGGCAGGTCGACATGGGCGAGATTCTGATGCAAATGGTGCGGGCGTTGGAGAGCTTTTCCTTCAAGGAAAGCTTCCACGGCGTTTTCAGCTCAGCAAACGCAGCCATCGACCTCATCACTAAACGCATGAATGACGCACACGACAGTTAAAAACCAAGGTCTCTAGCTTCCCACTGCGACGATCGTTGCCTCCAAATCTTGCAACAAGCATCAAAATTTCTCGCTTGGATTATGCTCTCACTCGATACAGGATCACTACCACAATGGTGCCGGTAGAGGACAGACAGACACCCTAGTATCCTCTTGTGTTGATTACTTTGTTTCTGCAAATATATGTTCACTTTTGCGTTGTTGTTGGTTCTAGCTCATAAGCAATATTGTTTGTGTTTGCAACCCTGCCTTTTGCAAAAGTAGTTGGAACAAGAGCTGCAGAATATGTATTTGTGTGTTGCAATTCTAGGTGCAATTCATGTAAGAATCTGAATATGGTCCATTTGTAATAATTGAGTACAGTCACATTCAATATTACTTTTATTTATTGCTTTGCATATTGATTTGTTGATCAGAATCTCAATATTTGTTTCTTTGTTGGATAATTTTACATATGTGAAAAATCAATAAATAAGTAAATAAAACACTTACACTTGTATCTACTTTTGGCTTTGCAATGGTTGTAATGGCAATATTTTTATTTATTTATTTTATTTTTGTATTGTTACCATTTTAATTTGATTTGATGAATGTATATAATATATGTAGAGAGAAAGAAAGAAAGAAAGAGAGTTGTTAAAGCTACACCACAATGTTGTTAAAGCCACACCTTCCTTGTCATCTCACAATTGATTTAGTCTCTATCCCTTGTTTTTGTCTCCATCTCTCTTGTTCATATTTCTAGCTTGAGATAGGCCTCACTTCACACCCTTCTTCTCGCTTGTTCCATTTGCAAAACACCCAACTTGCAAAATCCATTTGTACACCTCAAGCTTAGTACAAATACATATATATATATATATATATATATATATATATTTGATTCAAAAATAATACAATCAAAATTAAATTATATGTATTACAAATGTCTCTTTATAACTCCCCACAAGACCAGTGCATTCTTGCTTGCTCACAATGCATCTCCATGTTGCAGATTAGGTACTTTATACTATCTTAAACTTTGCAATTACCCATGTTTATAGATAAACATTGAAACAATCAAGAATTGATAGTCTTGAATGGGAATAAAAAGAAGGAAGAAAAATATTAAAATTGTATTCATTAAATGGATTGAGTTCTGTCTACAATTGTATAAGCTACAAAATGATATTATTTGTTGAAACAAAAATGCATAGATAACATGCACGAGCTTGTTGACATCTATATATGGCCAAATCTTCACACTTTTTCATATATGTCTTCTATAAGCTTTGCTTTGATTGTTTTGCTTCTTCGATCTACTATTATATTTTTGGCAATCTTCATACAGCATCTTAAGTCACATTTTTTTGCCTTGTAAGCTACTAGCAAAAAGCTTGGTTTGTGCATTGGGTGTCATACAATGTATACAGATGGACATGCAAAAGCTATTGAACAACACCCAACAATGGCATACAATATTTGCAATGGAGTTGTTCATTGTTAACTCTATAGTTGTCACACAAATTTTTATTACGCACTTATTTTGGAATTTGAAGAGAAAATAAGGGAGATGAGAATAAGGAACAAGGATGGAAACAAAGGAGCTAGAAATAACTAACACGGATGGGAACAAGGGATAGAAAGTGAATCAATCATGAGATAGTAAAGAGGGATGTTGCTTTAATAACATTGGAGTGTAACTTTAACTATATTAGATATACTATATATGAGACCAAATAAGAAATTGAATAGAAGAAGTTCAACAAGAAGCTAACAAGAACTTGATTAAAGCAGATGAATACAAAATCAACACTAAGAGAAGTAACCTAAAACTCCAAAAGCTATATTCTCTAAACTAAGGATTTTCTCAGCCTTGGCTCTAATATATATTAGGTATTAAGAAGCTTCTTGAAAAGTTTCCGTTTTGCTTGAAGATGAAGCAATCTTAAAAAGCTTTTCAAATAATCTCTTAAGTCCTTCTAGAACTTTTTAGAATCTACTAGAAAATTCTAAGAATATTTTAGAATCTTCTAAAATCTAATAGAATATTTTAGAATCTTCTAAAATCTAATAGAATATTTTAAAAATGTTTCTAAAATCTTTTGTTGGATATTTGAAATATCACCTCTCTTTCTAACTCTAAGTTCCACGAAAAGCATTGGTTTTATATCTACTTTTGTCGTTACATATAACATCTTAGCAATAGCTTCATAAAAAAGTCAATTAAAATAGGCTTAGGTTTTTGAAGAAAGTATCGATGAAACTTTTATACCTTTTGCGTTGCATTAACTAGATTTTTTGTTGACTTTTGCATATCTTCATTGATATTGTAGCTATGCCAATGAATAAAATATTCCAACTTGTCTCTTTTTCATTGAGAATCAAGGATATTTTCCACCTCATATTCTACATGATTATTTATTTCAATATAAGGTAGTAATGGTTGTATTCTTTCTAGAATAATTGATTTTGAATAAGTCTCTAATGAGAAATATGAAAGACTAGATGTACCTTAATAGATGTGGGTAGTTCCAACCAATAAGCCATTAGATTGATTTGCTTTTGAATGCAAAATGGCTCTAGTTTTTGATAGCCCAACTTATTACAAGACCAATTGGTCTTGATATTTTGTTGAAGAAGCCATATTTTATCTTCAATTTAAAAAGCAGGAGATTCTTTTCTAAATTTGTTTAAAAATACTTTGTAAGAATCTTGAGATGTTTATAGATGGAACTTCAAAGTTGTTTAGAGCTTTGACAATTATTTTGCACGATCTTTAGCTATTGGATTTTCATACTTTGATATATCTAATAAATCAAGCTTTAAATAGTAACCATTATTGGAATAAAATAGTCTTTCTTGAGTGAAAGCATGAATAATACTATTATGAGTAAATTTTGCTAAAGATAAATACAAGGTCTAATCATCTTGCTAATAATTGATGGTACATTGCAAATACTACTCCAAAACTTGATTGATTTATTTTGTTTGATCATTGGTTTGATATCCACCTTCAATATTTCAAAAATAGATTTTCAAAACTTTGATATTAATTGAGATCCTCCATTAGAAATGATGTCATTAGATAGGCTATGATATCAATATATATATATATATATATATTATCAAAAAAGATCCTTGCCATTTCTTTTCCAAAAATTAACTTTTTGCATAGAAGAATGTACCATTATTGTAAATCAATCTACAACAATACAAATAGCATCAAATATAGTTAATGGTGGCAAATCAGTGATAAAATCCATTGATATTAAAGACCATGGTCACTTTGAAATTAGTAGTGGCTATAGAAGTTCATAAAGACAATATTAAGAGTTCTTAAATCTTGAACAAATGTCACATAAAAGAATAAAGTCCTTCATAGTCTTTCACATTTGAAGCCACCAATAATCTTGAGAAATAAGCTCCAATTTTTTGTTAAATCCAAAATGTTCTATAGTTGGAAAATCATGACAAGATTGAAGAACACAAAGTTGCATTGCTCCTTCTAGAATATATAAATGATCTTTAAAATATAAAAGATCTTTTATATTCTTGAACATGTCATTGTGAAGGCTTTGCTTAATATTACAAACTAATGAGTCTTTAGTTTTTGCTATACAAATTTGTTCAAAAAAACTTAAATCAAGAAGTGTAGCTATAGAAGTAGAATACAGACAAAATTGTTTTGGCTTCAAAAAAATAGTATATTCTTGATGAAATACTGCTTCTCCAACCTTTGGAGCAAGATATGATCTCCTTGATAAAGCATCTAATAGTCTTTGCTTCTTTCTTATTAAATATATAATTCCAAAATCAAAATAAGATAATGATATATCCCAATAAGCTTGGCGACAATTCAAAACTTGAATTGATATGAAATACTCTAAATTTTTATAAACTGTATATAGTTATAAGATATATAGTATCTTTTAATAAGTTATACTATTTTTAGAAATATTCTATATTTATTAGAAATTCTTTATGATGAATTTCATAATTGATCTCTACAATTGAATTTTTTTAAAAATAGAATGCAACTATGTCAAGCTTTCCATCTTTTTTTTTTATTTGTGATAGTATAGCTCTTAATATAAAGTCAAAAGCATCAATCACCAAATAGAACCTTTGTAAAATCTAAATATAATAAGATTAGAGCTATAATAAAAGATGCATTTAAATCTTCAAAAATCCTTTGTGCTTGAGGTTCTTATTTGAATTTATCTTTGGATGTCAACTAAGTGAAAGGAATAACAACTTAGAAATAATATTAAATAAATTTTAAATAAAAATTATCAAATTCAAAGAAACATTATATATCTTGTATTGTCTTTGGAGTTGTTCATTACATTACAACTTCAACTTTCTTTGGGTCCATCAATAGGCCTTCATTGGATATAATATATCCAAAAAATTCTACTTTTGGTTAATGGAATATACATTTTTTCAATATGGCATATAATCTTGTATCTCGTATTTTTGTAAGACTAATCTCATATATTCTTTATGTTCTTCAAAAGTCTTGGAATAAATTAAGATATTATTAAGATTGTAGACAACAAACTTATCTAAGAATTTTCAAGAAACATTATTCATGAGATGTTAGAATATAGTTGGAGTATTTGTCAATTCCAAAGACATAACTTTATATTCAAAATGTCCATATTTTTTTCAAAGTATTATCTTCCATTCATCTCCTTCTTAAATCTACACCAAATTGTATATTCTTCAGAGATTTATTTTAGTATAGATATTTGTTTGATCGAGTTGTTCCAAAAGCCTTGATATCAACAATATTTGATAACAATTCTTCATTGTTATTTTGTTGAAGCTACAATAATAAATATATATTTTAATGATATATCTTTTTTCTTCACAAAAAGTATTAGTGCACTTGTTGGAGATTTGAAATATTGAATAAAGTTCTTCGCAAGATTTTTGTTGATGTAATCTTTCAATGCCAAAACCTCCTTCTGCAATAGGTTGTAGATTAGGCCAAATGGTGATTGAGCAACTTCTTGAAGATCAATGGCACAATCATACAATTGATGCTCTAATAATATGTGAGCATTTTTTTTCAAAGACACCTTGAAATTTTTTATACTACTCTAAGATATCTACTATCAAGCTTACTTCTTTACAAGTTGGAATTGTATAAATAACAAATGACATTTCTTTCTTAGTTGTCTTCATAAAAGCCCTTGTTTTAAGAAATAAGAGCTTTATTATTGATGACTTCTTAATAGATTTTATCTAAAGGAATTCTATAGGAAATTTAATCTTAAAAATTTCTAATCTATAGATTAATCATATCTTTTTAACCATAAAAGTCTTAGTATAATAGGATTAGATGGAGTTTTAATAATATTGAATATTATTTTACTTTTGTAGCCTTTAAATGATATTTCTAGCAATATGGTCTTTTGAATAACATTACTTAAAAGTAAAGGTCGACCATCTATTACTTCTATATGTATAGATTTTGACTTTTGTATTAGAGAAATTTTATAAAGTTTAGAAAATTCTTCATTTAAAAAACAAGTAGATGCTTTTAAATCTAATAAGGCATTTATTTAAAGTCTTTGTAGACCAAAAAATAAAGATATAATAAAACATCAAGCAGCTTGAGTAAAAATAGAGGAACCTTGATGAATTTGAAGTATTAGAATGTTCAAATGCATAGTCCTTATTGTAGATGGATCTCCTTCTTTTCTTGAATGATTGTACTCCTAGTTTTGGTTGTATGATGTTTCTTCAGATAGTTCCAAAAATTTTGGCCTTCTTCACCATAATACAAGCATATGTCTTATTCAAATCAATGCTTCTTCTCCTCTATTGTAAGAAATTAGAACCATATTGCATTAATTTGCATATTTTTATTTCTGAAATATAAAAATAATATATTTATTCAAGTAATAAAGTAAAACTTTTCAATGAATTGCTTTATTAAAGTCTACAAGCATTGATCTTGATGGCATTGAAATAGTCAATTATTGCACTTCACAACTTAGTTGATGGCTTCATTGAGTGCTTAAAGATCAATTAATGATAATAATAGGTATTTTACATCATCTCTTAGTCTCTAATAGAATTGATTCGAAAGAGCTTGTTTATCCTAATTAATGTTATAAATCAATCGCCTAAAATCAAATGCATAAACTAATGCAGAATAAAATCCTTGTGTTAAAGTAAATAGATGATAAGTTAGAAGGTAAAAGATATTATCTTAGATAAGTTGCTAATGGTCAAAGGGCAGCAAAAGGATGAAGGAAAGTTACCAAGGTGGCGGCTAGGTAGAGAGGAATCTAGGGTTTAGTTGGATGAAAGTAAGATGAACGCTAGCCAAAATGGATATAACCTCTACTTATAAATAAAGGGTGTTGGAAGTGAAAGGTATCTCATTCTACACTTCTCTTGTGTCTAACCTTATTATTTTCTACTTACTTGTGTCTTACTTATTGTGTTTCTTCAATAGGTTATGGATCCACATATACTTTGTTGTGCTATTCAAGTAAGTTGAAGTCGTTTACTAGTTGTTGTTCTTGTATGGAATAGATCTTATGGTGTTTGCTGATGTTAGAGATTGTATGATATAATCTTGTGTTTTGACTTGTGGAGGTTTTGATTTGGGCCTTATAGATCTCTAACATCAGTTTGAAGGTTCTTAACTCCTAAGATTGAGTGATTAAGACCTTTTATAAAGACCTTGATAGTATCTTTGATTTTGTGGTGAGAAAGTGAATTTTATGAGTGGAAGAATTTGTTGGTGAGGTTGATTGGAGTTCACATACTTGTTAGAAGCTTTAAAAGTTGATTTGGGAGTATTTGGAGTAAAGAAACATTCATTTATTCACAAGAGGGCATTGTGGGATTTTGCTAGTACAAAATTGTTTTGGTGATTTTAAGCACATAGAGACTCCTTTTCTTGATATTTTTTTGATAGACCTCTTCTTAGACATGGCTTCAAGTGAAGGTGAAAGTTTGAGAGTGATTGAGAAGCTTAGAAGTGACAATTTCTATCATTGGAAGGTCAAAATAGAACTTTTGTTGGCATCTTTGGACCTTTGAGACATTGTAGATGAAAGTAAAGAGCTTCCAAGCATGCATATTGATGCTAAAGAGAGGATAGACTTCACAAGACATGAAAAGAAGGCTTTTGGCATGATTGCCACTAATTTGGATGAAGCCAACTTTTATCACATCAATTTTTGAAAAAGACCAACAAAAGTATGGAAGACTCTTTGCAATATATATGAGAGCAAGAACTTGTCCAATATCATCTTCACAAGGAGGAAATTCTTCACTTGCAAGATGGAAAAAGGTAAAGACCTCATGGTTCATATCAATAAGGTAAATGTCCTTTCTAATCAACTTGTAATTATTGACAAGCCTTTAGAAGAGAGTAATATTGTCACGACCTTGCTTATGAGCCTTCTCGAGTCCTACAACTATCTCATTGTGGCATTGGAGTCCATCAAGCTAAAAGAACTCACAATGGATTATGTGACAACAAGACTTGCCCATGAAGTGACATAGAGGAAAGAAAAAGAGTCCCAAAGTGAGGATTCGGCTCTCTTTTGAAGACAAGGCAAGGAGAGTCATTCTAACTAACGTGGCAATGTAAGAACTTGCTTCATTTGTAGAAAACTACATCACTTTGGTCGAAATTGCTACAAGGTAAAGAAAGGAAATAGAGAAAGTATAAACAATGCTTGTGATGAATATGGAAGTGATGATTATTCATTCATGGTAAGTAAAGGTACTTCCATGGCTGCTATGTCCAAATAGATCATTGGTTCAGGTGCCACCAAATACATGACTCCATACAAGTGTTCATTTGACACTTATGAAGAGATTTCAACAGCAAATATCCTCATGGAAGAAAATGGCATAGTACAAGCTATTGGAATGGGTTCCATTGTTATAGAGATTGTTGTGAAAGGCCAAATCAAGAGGATCAGATTGAAGGACGTCTTACATGTACCAAAGATGAAGAAAAACCTCCTGTCAATGAATAAACTTGTTTCACATGGTTGTAAAGAGCAATTTCATAAGAATGGGTGTTTTGTGAAGCCATTGGAAGGAGATCATGTTGCAAAGGGCTTTAGAGATGGCAACCTCTACTTCATCAAATTGTGACAAAATTGTACCCAGAGCAAAGTTTAATGCATCTGTGTTCATAAAGAACGCTTTGAAAAAATCAATACAATACAAGTTTGGTGCAGAAACAAACTCTGTCTTCAAAGATTCAAAAGTAACTTCGGCTTCTTGATTCCATTGGAGTTTGTCTTTACAAGTCAAACATGTAAGTGGAGCTGCAACTCGAGAAAAGTCTTTGATGAAGATCCAATAGTAGTTGGCAAATTACAAAAAGCATTAGACATCTTTTACCGTTTTTAGGATCTTCCAATCTATAATAGTTTGAACTTTCTTAGGATCCATCATAAGTCCATCATTTGAAATGATGTAACCTAAGAAATCGACTTGAGTAGTGTAGAATACACACTTTTCTATCTTGGCATAGAGTCCTATATCTCTAAATTTTTGTAACACATGACGAACATGAAGTTCATATTCTTCTGGATTCTTAGAATAGATCAAGATGTCGTCTAGATAACATACCACAAAATCGTCCAAAAACTCTCGAAAAACATCATTCATTAGATGTTGAAAAGCTGTTGGTGCATTTGTAAGTCCAAAAGGCATGACGTTGTATTCAAAATGTCCATACCTAGTTCGAAACGTAGTCTTCCATTCATCTCCTTCTTTGATGCGTACTAGATTGTATGCTCCCCAAAGATCTATTTTTGTATAGATCTTAGCTTGATTCAGCTAATCAAGAAGTTCAGATATTAAAGATAGTGGATACCTGTTCTTGATGGTATCTTATTGAATCCTCGATAATCAACATACATCCGTAATGATCCATCTTTTTTCTTCACAAATAGAATTGGAGCTCGTGCAGGAGATTTAGAATGGCATATGAAATTTTTGGCTAGATTTTCTTCAATATACTCCTTGAATTCAGTCAATTCATTTTGTGATAAACTGTAGATTGGTTCAAATGGCGGTTGTGCTCTTTCTTGAAGGTCAATTGAGCAATCATAGGGACAATGTTCTGGGAGTGAATCTGCATTTTTTTTTCAAACACATCTTGAAATTCTTGATATTGGCTTAGAATGCCACTTGAAGTCTTTCCTTTAGTAAAAATAGTTGTGGCATAAATAATATATGGTGATTCTTTCATAGCAGCATGCAAGAAAGCTTTTGCACCTATAAACACAGGTTTAATTGAACTAGACTTATGACTCTCTAGTTGATTAAGTACACTGTTAGTTATACTTTTAGAGAAAGTAAGAGTTCAAAAAATCCAATTTATTTGACGGTTGTATTTTTCTAACCACGATAAATCTAAAATGACAGGATTAGAGAGAGATCCAATGGTATTAAATACTATAAGGCTATTATAACCATTGATTATTACTTCTATAGGAAGGGTTTTGTGAGTAATATCTCCAGAAAATAATAGACGACCATCTGTGACTTCTATATGAATAAGTTTAGTTTTCTTTAGTAAAGATATGCTATGTCTTTTAGTAAATTCTTCATCTAAGAAACACGCTGAGGCTCCTAAATCTAACAAAGCAAAGGCTTTGTAATGTTTAGGTCGTAAAATAAGAATTAATGTAAAATAAAGAGAGGGCTCTGAGGAGAGAATAGGACCTTTATTAGATGTTATCCAAGGTCCCAGCCGCACGGTCCCTATTTTAGCTGGACAAACTTGTTTTCCGACATATTGTCTTCTTTCACAGCCATACTCCTTATTTTGTGGTTGCGTCATTTTTTTGGATAATGTTTAGCAGTATGTTTTGGTTCTCCACAATATAAATATAATCTTTCTTGATGACGATAAGTCTTTTCTTGCTCAATAAGAGGTTTGAAACGTACTGCATCTATTTGTATATCCTCTACTTTCGAATGTATGTGTTGAAGAGGTGTTGGTGTTGCCATTGAATTATAGTAACGTTGAGGTCCACTTGTATGGTTCTCAGATCGAAATTCAAAAAGGCGATTGTTGCACTTCATAGCAAAGTCAATTACTTGACTCAATGTTTGAGGATCAAGTAAGTTGAGCATTAATTTTTTTACCTCATATTGTAATCCGTAGAGAAATTGGCTAATAAATGCAGCATCATCCTACTTGATATCAGTTACAAGTTGTCAAAATTGTGAAGCATACAATGTTATTGATCGATTGCCTTGTCATAAAATACACATCTTATTGGTTACAACACGAATTGCATCATGTTCTCCATACATGGATCAAAATTCTGCCAAAAAAGCCTCTAGATTATCCAATATTGGATCTCGTCATTCAAGAAAAGATGAAACCATGATAGTGCTGAACCTGAAAGAAGCGTACCAATGAAACTAACTTGCGATCTTGGAGTTAAATAGCTTTGGAGTTGAAGTTCAATCACAAATTATACTTGATTAATAAATCCTCGAAACTTAGATTTGGTGCCATTAAACTTCTCGGATAGGATAATTCTTGGTTCTCTAATATTGGAAGGACGTTTCACCATAGGAGAAAGGACAAGATTTGGTACAGATGTTGAAGCAGCTCCAACCATTTCTATATTTTTACTTCCTGCCAATTTTGTTGCTCCTTGTGGTGGTAAATTGAGTTGATGCATTACAAGCATTAATTCTCTCAATTGCTTTTGCATTTGTGCCATTGCACTCTTCATTTCAAGAAGTTCTACCATGATAACACTTAGAAAAGAAAAGATGTCTAATATCGCTCAAGACAAATAGAAGAGAGGACTTGAGAACAAAGAAAATACTAAGGACAATATCAGTTTAGAAGAGGGTAATCCGCAAATTCTTATATGCTTATATCTTATCAAGAAAAAGAGGTAATCTACTCTTAATCAAGATTAGACAAAGCTCTAATATTGTAGGTGTACTTTGTCAATCTGTCAAGGACAAGAACACGATAAAGACAAATAAATGAGGGAGACTTTTCTCAAAGAAAGATGAAAAAATAGAAATAACTTTATATATATATATATATATATATATATATATATATATATATGTTAAGAAAGAAACTGAAATGGCTATTGTGAAAAAGCCAAGAAAATTAGAGACCCTTGAAACTAGACTAGAAGTAAGAAAGGAGTTAACAAGAGTGAATAAGGCTTCATTCTTGTCTCTATATATACTATCTAACTAGGAGCTACGTGGCGACATTCTATGGGACCTCCAATATGTGTTGACTTTGTAGGACACATGCCTTGACTTACAAGGCAAGTTTTTCTACGTGTGGGCCATATAGTTAGTTTGATCTTCAAGCTAACAACATGTGTGGCACATGGCCAACTTGTTGACTACGTTTCTAATCCAAAAAGTCAATTAAACACACCTATGAAGTCAAAGCAACATCTATGAAGCTTCTAGGATGCTTCTATATCAAATACTATAGAATTAACTTATTTTTATCTATTTTTACTTACTTCTACTTATTTATATATGTAATTATTGGCTTACATGAGTATGTCCATGACAAAATGCTTATAAAAAAGCTTCAAAGTTGCTTAAGATTGAACATTTCTATTCAAATAAAAGAGCAAACCAAGATAAGGCTTGTGTTATGAGCAAGGTGCCAATTAAATGAACTTGTGATTCTTTTGTTGGATAGTGCTTAAATTATAAAAAATTATCAATCAAATTTAGTTAACAAATCTTCAAAAATTTGAGCATGTACCATCAAAATTTTCTAAAAGACTAATCCAAGGCTCTTTATATTATTGAATAGGTAAATTTTCTTATTAAGGTACAAAATCCATTGCCTCCTTGGATATTGAAGCTTAAAAAAGTTATTTCATGATAAGCTAATATACTCTAGGTCTTATATCACTATAAAATCTTTCAAAAATTCTTCAATTTTAATAGTTCTATAAATTTAAGTGTTCAGTGTATTCATAATAACATCTACCTTCGACTTGAGAGATTCAAGTATATTAACATCTTTACCTTTAGCCATATTGAAAGAAAAAAAAGAATTTCTTAACAATGTCAATTTAGAAGTGGATACTCCACAACTTCTAAAGCACTTAGATTCCTACAAGAAGAAGAATAATCTATTCTCTATTAACAAGGATCAAGCTCTAATATTAATAAGAGGCTAGTCTTGAAAAATTGTTATAGATACACTATATACAAGATTATATAAGAAGTTGAAAGAAAGAGTTTTAATAAAAAAGCTAAGAAGAACTTGATTGAATTTGATGACTATAAGATCAACACTAAGAAAGATGAGCTAAAGCTCCAATAAATATGTTGTTGAAGCTAAGGATTCTCTCAGCCTTCACTCTAATATATATTAGATATTAGGAAGCTTTTTAAGAAGTTACTATATTGCTTCAAGGTGAACCAACCTTAGAAAGCTTCTTGAGAAGTTTCTATGTTACTTGAAGATAAAAGAACCTTAGGAAGCTTCTTGAGAAATTTCTATGTTACTTGAAGATGAAAGAACCTTACGAAGCAATCCAAGGAAGTTTAGCAAACAACTTCTTTAATCTTCTTAGAACTTTCTAAAATTTACTAAAATATTTTTAAAATCTTTTAGAATTCAATAGAATATTCTAAGAATATTTCTAAAATCTCTTGTTGGATGTTTGTAACATTAACAACTCTCCTTTCTCTTTCTCTTTCTCTTTCTCTTTCTTTTTTTTTTTCTTTTTTTTTTTTCTCTCTCTCTCTCTCTCTCTCTCTCTCTCTCTCTCTCTCTCTCTCTCTCTCACTAATGAAAAAATTTATGAAGTTAAAATTTTGAGAAATATTTTTAAAATATGATTAATTATTTTATACATTTCAAATCTTAGCAATTTGTCACATGTTGAATTTATATTGTTCATTGCAAGAAATAAGAACAAAGGAAATATATTAAGTGGATACCAGATTTTAGTGGAAATAGGAAAAATTATAATGGCATTAGCAACATCTTTTATATTGTCAATCAATATCAAAAAACTTGATATTTTATTTTTAATACTACCTAAAAATTTATAAAAATAATATAATTTATTTTTTATAGAGATTAATATTTTTTTAATTATGAATTTTTATATCTTTAAATTTTTATTATTTAATTATTGAAATTTTAGTAGATGCTTCATTGAATCATTGTACAATAATAAAGATACAATAAGAAGAAAATTAATAAAGTTAAAAGCATCAATACAAATATTTTTTTAAAAATTAAAAATTATATATAAAGTATTTTTATTTTATTATCATATTTAAATTAATTGACAATATAAGAAGTTGTATTATTAAAGTCTAAGATGATTTTATTAATTAAAAAAATAAATTAAGTAAAACAAATTTAAGTCTTAAAATATAATTAAGATTCACCTTATTTATATATTTGGTTTATGAAATCTTATACATTAGTCAATGCATTAAAAAATATGCAATTATCACTACCTTATATTAAAATAAAATATAAGAAAGAATTTAATATAGAATAAGACTTAGTTTTTTAAAGTTGTTGAATTAAATTAGATTATCTTATGAATTGGTGAAATTATAACATTAAAAAGTCTACATAAGAATAGTATAAGAATTTTGCATCTTTATTGGAAAAAGTCTTTATTTTTATGTTTATAGCATCTATTCAGAGCAAAAACCAACTATTACCAACAATAACAAGATAAAAGAAATATAAAAAATTCAGAAGTACAATCCTTTTTACATATATTTATTGTTATTATTATTATTTTTGTTAATTAGTTAGATTGAGGATTATTAATATTAAAAATCATCTTAATAACTATTTTTTGAAAAATTATAATTTATAATATCATTTATAATGTTAAAAATACCATGAAAATCTTTATAAAAGATAATTTCTTTGTAAAATAGATGGAAAAATAGATATGTTTGGTACAAAAATTTAAAGATAAACTTCCATATTTAATAATGTATTTGGAAGTTAATACCAAATCAAATAATATTTCATATGTATTATTTTAAAATTATTAGGAAAGCATTAATAATATTAATCAATTATTAAGTTGTTTTTTGCCAAGATATGAGACAATACTAATGGTTCAAATAACCTATGAATTTTTGTTGAAAAGAAAATTGATTAAAATTTGTAAAAAAAAACTATTTACAAGATCTTCAATTTTTTTAACTTGTAAAATAAGTTATAATTTAGGAATTTACTTTAATTTTTATTTTTAAAAATTAAAATATTATTATGAATATTTTAATATTCATATAATTATATCTATATATAGAATTAAGTAAAAGCATATAAAATTTTAAATAAATAATATATAAAATTTCTAAATTTTGATTAAATTTATAAATATGTAATTTCTAAGATTGATTTTTAAATAGATTTTTTATAAATAGATAAATATTATTAAAAATAATCATAAATTGGATACTTTTTTTTGTAATGCTTATAATTCTTATGAATATTTTACATGCTCTTTTTGTAGCCAAATATAAATAAAGAAAAGATTAAAACCTTCCTTGATTTTAATAATATATTTCTTATTTTTTAACTTTGATTTTAAAAGAATATTTTTTATATTTTAAACAAGAGATATTTTGTATCTATTTATTGATATATATATATATATATATATATATAGAGAGAGAGAGAGAGAGAGAGAAAGAGAGAGAATATTCTTATAAGTCTATTTAGAAACATGTCTTTTAATACTTATTTTGCACCAGTGTACAAATTGTAATGCTTTTACCTCCTTAAAAGCATTAAAACAACTTCTACAAAAACCTATATATTTTTAACCATCTAGAAACAAAGGAATTACAACCAAATTCTTCATATTTATTACTTTGCTAATCTAAGAAATTTTCTATGTTTTTTAAATTATATGTTACTTTATTATCATTTTAAAAAATTCATTTAATATCTTTTAAAATTCAACATAAATAAATAATTAATATAGAATATTAAAATTCTATAGCATATTAATATTTCACTAGATAAATAAATTAGCCATATTATTTACTTATAAAATACTAAAAAAAAATATAATTATATATTTTTATATTAGTAAGAATTTAATTTTTTTTCTTTTTAGCTTCTTTTATATTTAGTATGAGTATAAATCTAGGTATGTTTATTTTCATGTGTTTGTTTTTCTACACATGTTTAAAACTAGTGATGTTTAGTTAGTACTTATTTTATATGAAAATGATATTATAATATTTTAAATATAGAATTTGATAAGTTTCAATTAGAAATTAGTAGGTTAATTTTAGAATTAAAGCTATGAATATATTCAACTTTTATGTTAAATTAAATACAATAATATTATATCACAAATATGCACATCAATTTTTTTGATGGTAAAATTTATTATTGATATTTTATATTTTAATTAATTTCATAAAGAAATTCAAGACTGAATTTGAAATAAATTTTTCTTATAATAATTTCATCCAAAAATTATGAAAATAATTGTTCATAAACTAAAAACATGATTCACATTTGTTAATGATGTAATAAAAAAAAAATATCATATAGTCAAGTAAAAATCTTACATGTACATTATTTGATGGTGATAGATTTTTTTTTTAGTAGAAATGGGCCAAATGTTTGCCAAAATGTGGCTTTTCTGTCGCCTCGGCTCGGAGTTGGGATGGTTGGAAGAACTACCATGCGGGAATAGGAGACGAGAGCCAAACGGGACATAAGATGGATGAACGAACGACGGACAGAAAAACGAGAAACGAGCGAAAAACCGACGAACGAGGTGAAAGCGACGAATGTCCGACGATGAGCACCAGGATGTGGCAGAGCCGGCGTTGTGCTCCGACCATATAGCGACTCCCTGCTCCTCTCGTCGTTAGGGTGCAATCAATCCCCAATGTAAACCCAACCCAACCCCACCCAATTCCCGGCCAACCGATTACTATAATCTCACTTCAGCGGGCGAGATCCGAACCCTCACCATCTGGCATAACATATGCACCCATTACCACCGGCAAAAACAAATATTTATATATTATAAGTCCAACACTAAGCATCATCGCCTGTTTACGGAGAATCCCTTTCTGCTAATTCCCACATTGAGGGTTGTTCATGCAGCGCGAACCCACCAGTGAGGCTTTCAGTTTGCTGTAATGCGACGCTTGCTTTAGCTGATAGCCATATTAAACTGCACATAGCGCCGCGAAATGTGGCCTTTTTCCATCAAGTTTTTTCAGAAACGGACCACCCATTGTGAAAAATCGAGTGTAAAATTTTCACTTGGACAAGACCCCAAGTGACGAGATGGGTGGACGAGTTGGCAGCGAACGCAGACAGTCACCGTTGGCCGTGCCGAGGATTCTCACCCTGAGGAGGGAATCTGGGTAGTGCAGTCACGAACCAGGCAACAGAGGCTTAACGACACCGAGTGCACTGCAGCAGCAGCAGCAGCAGCTTAGATCCAGGATTCCAGCTCACGTCGAGGCTTTAGGCCCGCACCCATGGCCGTGCGCGACTGGAGTGCTCGGTTACTAGTAGTATCAGGCGAGGCTGCAGTTCCACACTGTGTGGGCTTGGGTGGTTGTGGTGAAGGAGGACGAGGAAGAGTAAGAGGAAGAGGCGGATTCTGCATCAAGGGTTTATGATGCTCTTTGCACGACAAACCTACGAATCCTGACCCAGCTGGTCGCTTGTCGTCCCCCCTCCTTCCTTTTTGGCTTCTCTCTTGTCTTTCCGTTAGCGCTTTTGAGGAGACTTGAGCCGCCGTCACAATGTGTGGAATTTTAGCCATCCTTGGGTGCCATGACAAGAGCGTCACGCGGCGGCATCGCTGCCTGGAGCTCTCTCGCAGGTGATGGAATGGGAAATGCTGACTGCGGGGAAGAATTTGGGGGTTTAGACGGGGTTAGTGTCGGTCCGGGTCTGCGTTGTAGGGTGAAGGCAGGGTTTTGATGCATGGAGTGGTGGTGGCGGCAGGTTGCGGCACCGGGGACCTGACTGGAGTGGTTTGTTCGTGGACGAGGCGTCGGGATGTTATCTGGCGCACGAAAGGTTGGCAATTATCGATCCCACGTCGGGCGACCAGCCGTTGTTCAACGAGAACAAGGACATTGTCGTCGCGGTGGGTGTGATGTTTGTGGCAGCCATGTCTCTCTTAGCGTCTCTTGTTGTTGTGTACGATCGAAGAGGTCCGGAATTGTGAGCGAAAGCTTGCATTCTGAGCTGTGAGCGTTGTGGGTGAGTTGTAATCGTCTGTTTGTAATTTTTGTGCTGAATGAATCTCTTGGTGATGGCAGGTGAATGGCGAGATTTACAACCATGAGGCCCTCAAGGCGAGCATGAAGGCACATAAATACCACACTCAGAGTGATTGTGAAGTTATTGCACATCTGGTAAGTGTTTCTAGTTTCAGCTTGGCCTGTAGGAAGTTAGTGGTTTGTGTAGCATGGAAGCTCAGAGATGTTATTGAGTGGTGCCCAATTGCCTGGTAGTCTTCTAATGCTTTTGTTCTTGGACTCATTGTTGTGTACCTCCCCCCATGGCTGGTTTGTTCCTCTAAAATAGGACCCCTAACAATTAACGGGGTTTTTGATGAGCATTGTTAGATCTGTCCAACTTTCTAAAACAGCTTTATGGCGAAAATTTGTTTAGAATTTATTTGAGAAAAGGTTGCACCATAGTGGTATAGCAGTACCTCTATCAATATTTCGAATTGTGGTACTGAAGAAAACCACCCTTGCAGAATTTGTGTGAACTGATTTTTGCTGCCTGCTGGTTTCTGTAGTACGAGGAAATTGGGGAGGAGGTGGTTGAGAAGCTGGATGGCATGTTTTCATTTGTATTGGTAGACTTGCGCGATAAGTCATTCATTGCTGCTCGCGATCCCCTTGGAATCACACCACTCTACCTCGGGTGGGGCAATGATGGTCTCTTTCAACTGCCTCTTTCCTTTAATTTCTCGTAACCGATCTTAGGTCATTTTGTTCGTCTTCGGTCCCTGCAATTAAGGAAACGTTCTCATCATGCAGTCATTGATCCTGGCTATTGATGTGGGATTGGCAGGGTCTGTATGGTTTGCGTCTGAGATGAAGGCTTTGAAGGACGATTGTGAGCGCTTTGAGTCGTTCCCTCCAGGTCACATGTATTCCAGCAAGCAAGGTAATCAATTCCTCAATTGCACATTATTTTGGTTCCAGATGCTAAGAATACAGAATGAGTGCATTGGAAATGAATTTTATTGAAGGTAGTCTGCATTGATTTCTCTTAACGAAGGTTGCGGATGTTCAGGTGGTCTGCGTAGGTATTACAACCCACCTTGGTTCAACGAAAGCATCCCAGCAGAACCTTATGACCCGCTCATACTACGACATGCCTTTGAGAAAGTAAGAACCGCAGTGCAACAGATGACCTCTTTCCCCAGACTCGCGACTTGTTGTTGAGTTAATGTCGACGGAGCAATTCTCATGCTAGGTCTCGTTTTATTACTTCCTGAACTTATTTAGAGGTGCTCAACATTCTTTGAAATATCTAGGATACTCTTTGACACTTACAAACATGGCCTCTGCTTTTCCAGTCAGTCATCAAACGGTTAATGACGGATGTGCCGTTTGGAGTGCTGCTGTCGGGTGGCCTTGATTCCTCGTTGGTAGCTGCGGTTGCTCAACGACATCTAGCCGGCAGTACAGCAGCCAAGCAATGGGGGAATAAGCTTCATTCTTTCTGTGTTGGACTGGAGGTACTTAGCTTAGCTTTGTCCGTTTGGAAAAGGAGTGGCATCTTTATAATTACACTTTCCCTTCTACTACGGGGCTTCTGATTCGTCTGGTTTTGCTGAAGTGATAACAGTAATCCAAATCCCAATCCGTTCTCAGATTTTGTTGTAGGGCTCATTGGCTTATGATTTGGATTTTGATGTTAGTAACTGTGATTTATGTCATTCATTGTGTTGTGTTGCCCATGTGTAGGGCTCTCCCGATTTGAAGGCTGGACGGGAAGTTGCTGATTACATCGGTACGGTGCACAAAGAGTTTCATTTCACTGTCCAGGTCTGCTCCGTCTCTCACGAGTTCAATTCCTTTGTTGTGTGTATGTATGTCTTGTTTCGAATGAGCTTATTCTTACGATTGTATGCTTGAATCCTTAGTCTAGTGTACAACGTTTAGACTTGTTGGATTGTTACTGACCCGATTTTTCAATTATACAGGAAGGTCTGGATGCCATTTCTGATGTAATATATCACATTGAAACGTATGATGTCACTACAATTCGAGCTAGTACACCCATGTTCCTCATGTCTCGAAAAATCAAAGCCCTTGGCGTGAAGATGGTTCTTTCTGGAGAGGGTTCAGACGAGATATTTGGGGGTTACCTTTACTTCCACAAAGCTCCTAACAAGGAGGAGTTTCACAAGGAAACTTGTAGGAAGGTCTGTGTTTGCTTATTAAGTGCCTTTGCGGTAGATGCATCTGCATCTGAATCTAACAATTGCAGTTCATCTTGTGAATTAACTTAGCTTATAATTTTGAATTTCTTATTTCAAAGGTCTGATGGATATACAATTTTATATTTTTCGGCAGTTGAAGGCACTGCACTTGTACGATTGTTTGAGGGCAAACAAATCAACATCAGCCTGGGGTTTGGAAGCTCGTGTACCATTCTTGGATAGGGACTTCGTAAACCTCGCCATGTCGATCGACCCTGCTGAGAAAATGGTACGTTCCCAGTGATTCATTTCTCATTTAAGGTTTCGGTTGTGACAGTATCTGTCACCATCTCTCAGAATTTGAAAGGCCATCAAAGTGCGTCCTAGTTGCCGAACTTTCTCTTCCTTGAGTACTTTTCATTGCAGGCAACTCCATAATCTTTAGATGCTGAAGGTGTCCTTCAATATAAGCTCGTGTTACTGAGTGGCTATAGCTATAATTGGTGGTGCAGATAAACAAGAAGGAAGGGAAAATCGAGAAGTGGATCATCCGTAAAGCTTTTGATGATGAAGAGAACCCATACCTGCCCAAGGTTGACGGTCTTGTCCTTTGGAAGTGAAATAGACATTCATGTTTAGGAGCTTCCTGCTATTCAAATGAGTGGAAGTGATTTTGCAGCACTATCTCGAAGAGATTAGTAGAACCTTGAAGAATGTACGGGGTAATTATTGAAGTGGATTCTGATTCTGTGACACCCTGTGATTGCTTTGCGCTTGCGTTGCAGCATATTTTGTACAGACAGAAGGAGCAGTTCAGTGACGGTGTTGGCTACAGTTGGATTGATGGCTTGAAGGACCATGCAGCCAGTCAGGTAACCATAACTTCTCATTCGCTTCAAATTGCATTCTATGTCGTTGTATGTGGTCGACCCCTGACATTCACCCGATCTTGCAGGTTTCTGACCAGATGCTGGCAAATGCTAAACACATTTATCCCCACAACACTCCAGGAACAAAGGAAGGTTACTACTACCGCATGATCTTCGAGAGATGCTTCCCACAGGTCAGTTCTCACAGCCACTTCATACTCCACTAACTTAATTATGAAATTTTATCAAACAACACATATTTTGTTGACTGTACCATATAGTGACCAAATCAAGTTCAGAGCAATACAATACCATATGTGACATGGATCTCATCCTGTGTTTGAGCTTGGGCTCACACCCGGTTTCGATATATTTTGAACAATCACTGACGAGCTTTTATATAAAATACAAATTGCAGGAGTCAGCAAGGCTTACAGTTCCAGGAGGACCTAGTGTAGCTTGCAGTACTGCTGCTGCCATTGCCTGGGACAAGGCATGGGCCAATAACTTGGATCCCTCAGGCAGGGCAGCTACAGGTGTTCACGATTCCGCATATGAAGGTGGTGAGGTGGAGAGCTCAGCAGTGAGCCACAAAGAAGGTGGTGAGGATGGTTTGGCCAACTCGAAAGTGGGCGACAAGGTTCAGGAAGCCATAGCTGTTGCCTGAGGTGACGCATGGTGTTCTTTGATTAGGATGCTCATTGTAAGCTGACCCACCTACTGTACTGCAAGCAATTGTAGCTTTATATGTATTGGTGAACAATTGCCATTTTAGAGTGATCAGTTTTCATTTCCGTTTACTTTGAGATAAATGCCTTATGTGTATTTGAGTAGGAACTGGTTAAAGGACTTTTAAATTTGTTGTTGACCGTGAAAGAGATCAACCTTCAGGTATATATTGTTTTCGAATGAGCTTGTTTTTCAAACCCTCAATCACATATCTTCGGATAGTTTCCCATGCAGCATTTGAATTTCTTTATTCATTCACAATCTTTAAAAGCCTAAATTAATAATAGTCATAATGTTTTAGAGAAAACATAAGATTTTAAAAATAATCATTCCAACTTAGTGGTATTTTACGACGAAATCATGAAAAAGTTTCACTTCATTTTCTGAAAGAATCTGGTTGTTCTGTAACATTCAAGCTATTCTTGTCACTCATGTCACGTTCATTGATTTTTAAATAATAGTGGATTACATTGAGAACTTAATTAGGGCTAGATCATTGGAGATGATTCTTTTCCTATCTTTGGGATCAAAACCATGGGGTTTTTAAATTTTCTATTTCATAAGTTGATAGAAATGATGAATGAATTTTTCTTAAAGCATTTGCAGTTGTTGAAATGAAGTCACCAGAAAAAAAAACAACTGAAATTTTTAAGTTTTTATTTAATAAGTATTGAATATTGTTACATGCATTAACTTTATTGTAAATGAAAATATTACAATTACAATATTGTTAAGAAGACTGTCAAATATTCTAGCTGATATCTCTAATGATCTTGCTTGAAATTTCATGGAGTTGAATATAATGAGGTATTTAATAAAAAATAAACGAATGCATATCTCTCAAACCTTCTTAAGTGCATTAAATGGATGAAATATATATATATATATATATATATATATATATAATACATACATACATACATAGATGTGTGATACAAAAGTAAAATATTTACAAAATACATATATATTTGAATATATATGTATTCATAAACGGAGTTATTGGAAAATTTAAAATGTATATTAAATGTCAATGTTATTGAAATAACATGTATTATTCTTCAAAGACATATACAAGAAAAAATGAGAAAATATGATAAATTTGTTATTTTATTTTTTAAAGTGCATAATATAAAAAATAATAATAATAATGATATTGAGTATGACCAATCTTATCTATAATAGGCATTTTAGCAATTTAGGACCTTAATTACTTAGATTAGTTTTTTAAACATGTCTAAATTAAGGCCATTTGCACAATGATAGTTACCGATTGCTTAGATCAATTTCAAACGTGTCCAAAATAATGCTAAGAGTAGAGTGGTAGTTATTCACTATAAAAGTTATTTTTTCAATTGTGACTAAGTTGGAGTTAGGAGTAAAGTGATAGTTACAAATTGCAGAGATTATTTTTTCAATTGTTAGAGCAAAGTAGTAGTGATTGTCTATTGAGGTCACTTTTTCAATTGCGACTAAGTTGGAGTGGAGCAATAGATAATTATTGTGCCTAGACCACTTTTTTAATCATGCAAGAATAAAGTGAAGTAGTAGATAGTTAATTTGTTTATTGTTGTTTAGTCCTCCGATTTTAAAACAAGTGTCGTTCAAGTTACATCAAGGCCAATGATGCAAAGTATGATTTGAAAATCATCTCTTGTTGTGTCACCACTTTGGTCATCAAAGAGATGCACTTTTGTTTCTGTATTGCATTTGGTTGTAAAGAGAACGTTGGAGCAAAACACAAGATCACAACCAACGTATAAGATTGGAGCATGCCATTTCAATATGACAACATAGACTTGTAAATGAAGAAGCAATACACTTTGAAATTTCAAAAATATGTGCAGCCCTAGTCATAAGCGAAGCAAGATGTTTTTTTCAATAATATCTTGTCTTGTTTTGAAATTTGATGCAATCTCACTTTATTTCTAAAGCTCTAGATTGATGTGAGATTATGTTTAATATTCACAAAGCCATCGTCAAAGTCATGGTTGGTGATATGTATTTAATAGAGGACAAAGCTAGCTACAATGATAATAACCTTAAATACAATGAGGATTAGGTTGTGTTTGGCAATGAGGCCAAATATGGTATACATATTTATTCTAATATTTACCTATATGATTAAGTAAAAGAAGATAAAAGTAAATTTATTTCATGATATTTTTTAGAGAAGCTTCTTAGAAGCTGTATAGACACTACTTTAACTTAACATGTGATTGTAGTTGATTGATAGATTAGAAGCTTGGTGTCACGGCCATAATCATGTAAGCTAATAATTACATATAGAAATAGGTAGAAGTAAGTAAAAGTAGATAAAAGTAAGTTAATTCTACAATATTTAATATGGAAGCTTCCTAGAAACTTCCTAGACGCTGCTTTGACTTCATAGGTGTCTGTAATTGACTTTTTGGATTAGAAACGTGATCAACAAGTTGGCCATGTGCCACACATATTGTTAGCTTGAAGATCAAGCTAACTATGTGGCCCACACGTAGAAAAACTTGCCTTGTAAGTCAAGGCATGTGCCCTACAAAGTCAACACATATTGGAGGTCCTATAGAATGTTGCCACGTAGCCTCTAGTTAGATAGTATATATAGAGACAAGAATGAAGGCTTCTTCACTCTTGTCAACTCTTTTCTTGCTTCCAGTCTAGTTTCAAGGATCTCTAGTTTTCTTGTCTTTTGGCAATAGCCATTCCAGTTTCTCTTTTAATATACATACTTGTTTATTTATATTTTGTTACCTTTCTTTGAGTGAAGGCTCACTTGTCTAAATTGTTTTTTCACCGAGTTCTTGTCCTTGACATCCAGTTCTTCTTTCATATATATACTTGTTTATATATATTTTGTTACCTCTCTTTGAGTGAAGGCTCACTTGTCTGAATTGTTTTTTCATCGAGTTCTTGTCCTTGACAGATTGACAAAGTACACCTACAATATCAGAGCTTTGTCTAATCTTGATTAAGAGTGGATTACCTCTTTTTCTTGATAAGATATAAGCGTATTAGAAGTTGCGGATTACCCTCTTCTAAACTGATATTGTCCTTAGTATTTTCTTTGTTCCCAAGTCCTCTCTTCTATTTGTCTTGAGCGATATTAGACATCTTCTCTCTTCTAAGTGTTATCATGGCAGAACTTCTTGAAATGAAGAGTGCAATGGCACAAATGCAAGAACAATTCAAGGAGTTAATGCTTGCAATGTATCAACTCAATTTACCACCACAAGGAGCAACAAGATTGGCAGGAAGTGAAGATATAGAAATGGTTGGAGCTGCTTCAACATCTGCATCAAACCATGTCTTTTCTCCTATGGTGGAATGCCCTTCAAATGTTAGAGAACCAAGAATTGCCCTACCCGAGAAGTTTGATTGCACTAGATCCAAGTTTCGAGGATTTATCAATCAAGTGCAACTTGTGATTGAACTTCAACCCCAAAGCTATCTAACTCTAGGATCACAAGTTAGATTCATTGGTACGCTTCTTTCAGGTTCAGCACTATCGTGGTTTTTATCTTTTCTTGAACGACAAGATCCAATATTGGATAATCTAGAGGCTTTTTTGGCGGAGTTTCGATCCATGTATGGAGAACATGATGCAATTCGTGTTGCAACCAATAAGATCCGTATTTTACGACAAGGCAATCAATCAGTAACGTTATATGCTTCACAATTTTGACAACTTGCAACTGATATCAAGTGGGATGATGCTGCACTTATTAGCCAATTTTTCTACGGATTACAATATGAGATAAAAAAATTAATGCTCAACTTACCTGATCCTCAAACATTGAGTCAAGCAATTGACTTTGCTGTAAAGTGCGACAATCGCCTTTTTGAATTCCGATCTGAGAACCGTACAAGTGGACCTCAACGTTACTATAATTCAATGGCAACACCAACACCTCTTCAACACATACATTCGGAAGTAGAGGATATGCAAATTGATGCAGTACGTTTCAAACCTCTTACTGAGTAAGAAAAGACTCGTCGTCGTCAAGAAGGATTATGTTTATATTGTGGAGAACCAAAGCACACTGCTCAACATTGTCCAAAGAAACGACGCAATCACAAAATGAGGAGTATGGCTGTGAAAGAAGATAATATGTCGGAAAACGAGTTTGTCCAGCTATAATAGGGACCGTGTGGCTGGAACCTTGCACAACTTCTAGTAAAGGTCCTATTCTCTCCTTAGAGCCCTCTCCTTGTTTTACATTAAATGTTATTTTAGGACCTAAACATTACAAAGTCTCTGCCTTGTTAGATTCAAGAGCCTCAGCGTATTTTTTAGATGAAGAATTTACTAAAAGACATAGCATATCTTTAGTAAAGAAAACTAAACCTGTTCATGTAGAAGTCATAGATGGTCGTCCATTGTCTTCTGGAGATATAACTCACAAAATCCTTCCTATAGAAGTAATAATCAATGGTCATAATAGTTTTGTAGTATTTAATATCATTAGATCTCTCTTTAATCCAGTCATTTTAGGTTTATCGTGGTTAGAAAAATACAACCCTCAAATAAATTAGATTTCCTGAACTCTTACTTTCTCTAAAAGTATAACTAACAGTGTAGTTAAGCAAGTAGAGAGACATAAGTCTAGTTCAATTAAACCCGTGTTTATAGGTACAAAAGCTTTCTTGCATGCTGCTATGAAAGAATCACCATATATTATTTATGCTACAACTATTTTTACTGGAGGAAAGACTTCAAGTTGCATTCTAAGCCAATATCAAGAATTTCAAGATGTGTTTGAAAAAAAAATGCAGATACACTCCTAGAACATCGTCCCTATGATTGCTCAATTGACCTTCAAGAAAGAGCACAACCGCCATTTGAACCAATCTACAGTTTATCACAAAATGAATTGACTGAATTCAAGGAGTATATTGAAGAAAATCTAGCCAAAAATTTCATATGCCATTCTAAATCTCCTGCACGAGCTCCAATTCTATTTGTGAAGAAAAAAGATGGATCATTACGGATGTATGTTGATTATCGAGGATTTAATAAGATACCATCAAGAACAGGTATCCACTACCTTTAATATCTGGACTTCTTGATTAGCTGAATCAAGCTAAGATCTATACAAAAATAGATCTTTGGGGAGCATACAATCTAGTACGCATCAAAGAAGGAGATGAATGGAAGACTACGTTTCGAACTAGGTATGGACATTTTGAATACAACGTCATGCCTTTTGGACTTACAAATGCACCAACAGCTTTTCAACATCTAATGAATGATGTTTTTCGAGAGTTTTTGGACGATTTTGTGGTATGTTATCTAGACGACATCTTGATCTATTCTAAGAATCCAAAAGAATATGAACTTCATGTTCGTCATGTGTTACAAAAATTTAGAGATATAGGACTCTATGCCAAGATAGAAAAGTGTGTATTCTACACTACTCAAGTCGATTTCTTAGGTTACATCATTTCAAATGATGGACTTATGATGGATCCTAAGAAAGTTCAAACTATTATAGATTGGAAGATTCCAAAAACGGTAAGAGATGTCTAATGTTTTTTGGGATTTTCCAACTACTATCGGATCTTCATCAAAGAATTCTCTCGAGTTGCAGCTCCACTTATACGTTTGATTTGTAAAGACAAACTCCAATAGAATCAAGAAGTAGAAGTTGCTTTTGAATCTTTAAAGACAACGTTTGTTTCTGCACCAATTTTGTATTGTGTTGATTTTTCCAAAGCATTCTTTATGGAAACAGATGCATTGGACTTTGCTCTGGGTGCGGTTTTATCACAAATGAAAACAGATGACAAACTTCATCCAGTAGCCTTTCATTCAAGAAAATTCTCAGCAACAGAAATCAATTATGAGATCCACGACAAAGAACTTCTTGCAATTGTAGATTCTTTTTAAGAATGGCATCATTATTTAGAAGGCATTTTTAGTCCAGTCACCGTGTATACGGATCACAAGAACCTCAAATATTTTATGTCAGCATGCGTATTAAATCATCGCCAAGCTCGTTGGAGCATGTCTTTATCAAGATTCGAGTTCATCATCACTTATCGGCCAGAAAAACAACAAGGTTTATCCGATGCCTTGTCTAGACGTTCTTATCTTGCACCAAAAGAAGGAGATGCAGCTTTTGAGCAACAAAGAACGGTTCTCTTGAAGCCGGAGCAATTTCATCTTCAAGCAATAAAATCAACATTGACTGTTGATTTAACTTTTCTTAAGCAAGTCCAGTTAAGTATGTCTTCAGACCCTCTTATTCATAATATCAAGAACAATTCTTCTAAATCTCATGATCTATCTAAATTTGAATCCAAGAACAACCTACTCTATTTCGAAGGACGCCTATATGTTCCAGAAGGAGAAGCACATTTACGTGTTCTTCAAGCTCATCACGACTTCCCAGCAGCAGGACATTTCGGATATAATAAGACTTTGGAGCTGATATCTAGGGATTTTTGGTGGCTTCAAATGTGGAAGGCAGTTAAAGATTTTTTACAATCATGTGATGTTTGCTCAAGATTGAAAACTCCTCGTCATGGACCTTTTGGACTTCTTCAGCCATTACCCATTCCAGAACAACCATGGTCTTCTGTTTCTATGGACTTCATCACAGATCTTCCAATCTCATGTTCTTATGACTCTATATTCGTGATAGTAGATCGTTTTACCAAGATGGCACATTTTGTACCATGTACAAAATCTATCACAGGTGAAGAAACAACTAAGCTCTTTCTTGACAATATCTATCCCTATCATGGATTACCCAAGGTTATTATATCAGATAGGGGAACTCAATTTGTATGAAGATTTTGGCGGACTCTTTTCAAGATTCTTAAAGTGGATATAAAACTATCTTCGGCATTCCATCTTCAAACTGATGGACAAACGGAGCGTGTTAATCAAGTTTTGGAGCAATATTTAAGATGTACCATTAATTACCAACAAGATGATTGGACAACTCTTTTGCCATTGGCAGAGTTTGCTTACAATAATACGGTACACTCTTCTACAAAACAAACACCTTTCTTTGCTAATTATGGTTATCATCCACGACTTGATACTTTTGACTTTTCAAAAGTTGATAATCTTGCTGCGAAAGATTTGGCAATTCATTTATCAGAGCTACATGCAACGATGAAGGCGCAGTTAAAAGAGACTCAAAAATAACAAAAGGCCAATGCAGATGTCTATCAAAAGGAATAACCATCATTCGTCTTCGGTGATAAGGTATGGCTACTTCGTCGTAATATCAAGACCACTCGTCCTTGTGATAAGTTGGACTATCAAAGGCTGGGACCATTTTCTATTTCTGCACAAATTAATCCAGTTGCATATCGTTTACATCTACCGGAGTCAATGAAAATCCATCTAGTATTCCACGTGTCTCTTCTTGAACCATATAAGATAGTGGACATAGCAAGAAGACGACAAGCTCCACCTCCTCCTATAGAAGTCGACAATAATGAAGAGTTTGAAGTAGAAGAAGTCTTAGATTCAAGGCGACGCCAAAATAAATTAGAATATCTTGTCCATTGGCACGGATATGGTATTAGTGAACGCACATGGGAGCCAATAAAGAATCTTGCAAATGCAGCAAAGGCGGTGGAGGCTTTTCATCGACGACATCCATCAAAATCAAGATAAAAACCTTTTTTATAAAAGAAACAACATCTAGGCAAGATAACATTCTACTTTCAATTCTTGTTCGTAGCTTCGTTGTAGTAGTGGCGCTCAGGAGATGGAGAACCAAAAACCAGCGGATTCAACTCAAGAGCCTTTATTTGCTGACCTGCCGGACAAGACATTACGATTGTCACAACCTTCAAGACGACGCAATCGAGATGAAGATCTTCAAGAACGACATGTTCTTCCTCGAATAGATGGTGAGATACAACGCGTTTGGTATCACGATTTGGGAAGGAACTCCCGATGTTTGGTGATTTTGCTAGAGGTAGGAACAACTCCTGATGGTGTTCCAAATATTCTATTCGAAGGAAGTTACGAAGGCCTCAATAATGATCAAATAACTGGGTGGTCTTCCTGTCCTGATATGAGACACTACCGATGGTTGAGAGGCCCTATCAATCATCTTCGAAGAGAACAGAGATCAGAGTATGTGGCGAATACAATTCATCGCATCATAGATTTTCTCAACATATGATGACTGCTCCTCGTGGAACTCGTCCCTAGAAGGGGGGGTAATGTCATGGCCATAATCATGTAAGCTAATAATTACATATAGAAATAAGTAGAAGTAAGTAAAAGTAGGTAAAAGTAAGTTAATTCTATAATATTTAATATAGAAGCTTCCTAAAAACTTCCTAGACGCTGCTTTGACTTCATAGGTGTCTTTAATTGACTTTTTGGATTAGAAACGTGGTCAACAAGTTGGCCATGTACCACACATATTGTTAGCTTGAAGATCAAGCTAACTATGTGGTCCACACGTAGAAAAACTTGCCTTGTAAGTCAAGGCATGTGCCCTATAAAGTCAACACATATTGGAGGTCCTATAGAATGTCGCCACGTAGCCTCTAGTTAGATAGTATATATAGAGACAAGAATGAAGGCTTCTTCACTCTCGTCAACTCCTTTCTTGCTTCCAGTCTAGTTTCAAGGGTCTCTAGTTTTCTTGTCTTTTGGCAATAGCCATTCCAGTTTCTCTTTCAATATACATACTTGTTTATTTATATTTTGTTACCTTTCTTTGAGTGAAGGCTCACTTGTCTGAATTATTTTTTCATCGAGTTCTTGTCCTTGATACTTGATCAACAATTTAACCATGTATTAATAGCTTGCAAAACAAGTTAATTATATGGCGCACATATAAAAAACTTACCTTGTAAGTTAAGATACATGTCTTATAAAGTTAATATGTTTTGGAGGTCCTATATGATATTACCATATAGCTTTTACTTAAAAATATATATGGAGGCAAGAATGAAGTCTTCTTTACTCTTGTCAATGCCTTTTTAGTCCTTAGTCTTGTTTCAAGACTTCCTAGTCTTCTTACCTTTGGCAATAGTCATTTTAGTTTAATACTATATCATCTTTGAGTGATTTTTTTAGTCTTTTTGAGTGACATAAGAGTGTATTGTTATTTTAGTTCTTTGAGGTTCATGTCTTTGATAATTTAATGAGTGTCCTAATTCATTATTTTTATCTTAGAAGTAAGTAGATTACTCCACTTCTATTGTTGTATTTTGAAGGTTGCAGAATATCCACCTTTAAAAAAATTGTTTAATTTTCTAACATTGATTTTTTTCTTTAAGAAAGCAAATTATTCTTCTTTGTGAAAATTTTCATTTAACATTAGAAGTTACAAATTATCCTCTTCTAATTTGATTTGTAGATTTTTCAAGTTGTTTGAAATAGAAGGAAAAATTATAAATTTTATACTTGCTAAAAGTGAGAATAGATTTGCAACTATTGTAGATCTTCTCGAATTTGTTAACACTCTTAGGATGGAAATTTCACATATCACCAATGCCAACTAAGAAAACACTAATCCAATGCCTATAGAAGAAGTTCACAGTTTGCATCAAGAAGTTGTACAATTGAAAGAAGCAAGTAGATCAATCTTACAACCAAATCTAAGAAGTTTTGCTTCTATAAGTATAATGGGAATAGGAATTAGTATGCCTAAGAAGATTGATAAAACAAGATCTAAATTTTGAGGATTTTTGCAACAAGCCAAGCTCTACCTAAGGTTGCATCCTTTCCAATATCTTAATGGATTTACTCAAGATGAATTTTAATACACATTTCTATTTTGAAGTGCTCTCTCTTAGTTTGTACCTTTGATAGAAAGAGATTCATGACTCTTTTATGATTTGAATTCATTCCTAAAAGCATTTACGGCTACATTCAAAAAAAGTGATAAAAAAGAAAAGTAGAGACCAAGCTCTTACCTTTACAATAAGAATCACAATCAGCTACTATATATACTATTGAATTCTAAAACCTCACTTATAATGTGGATTCGAATGACAAAGTTCTTATCAATCAATTTTGATATGAGTTAAAGGACATCAAAGATTTATTATTGATAATATCAAAATAAGAATATTTGAAACAATTTATTGCTCAAGTTATTTCATATAACAATTGATTATTTAAAAGAGGTTTAGAACACAGATTTGGCTAGAGAGAAATAAGTCAAGTAATAACGTTAGCTCCTATGCTTTCAAAAACTTATTCATTAAGTCTGAAACCAATACAAAATCATATGATACCTTTATAAATAATTATTGAATAAAAAAAAATTTATTATTGTCAAGAAGATTTCTACATATATTGTAGAAAATCCAAGCATATTGCTCAATATTGTTTAAAGAAGCAATACAATCACAAAATGAGGAGCATAGTTGGCAATGAAGACAATGTGTTGAAAAATAAGTCTTTTCAACTATAATAGGAATTATGTACTTAGAATCATATACAACATCTAGTAAAGTTCCTATTCACTCATCAAATCCGCCACCTTATTTTAAAATAGAAGTTTTTTTAAGACCAAAATATCACAAAGTCTTAGTCTTGTTGGATTCAAGAACCTCAACCTCTTTTATAAATGAAGACTTTGTCAAAAAATAAGATATATCCTTAATTAATAAAATCAAATTTATGCATGTAAAAATAATAGATAGTCATTTATTGCCTTTTGAAAATTTTATATATTAATCTATTTTTATAGAAGTATCAAATAGTAGTCATAATATTTTAGTAATTTTTAATATATTTAAATCTCCAGATACAAGCATTTTGAATATAATTTCATACCTTTATGACTCATGAATATATCAACTACTTTTCAACATCTAATGAATGTTATTTTTGTGAATTTCTTGATAATTTTATTTTCTGTTATTTAGATGATATTTTGATTTGTTTTAAGTATACAAAAGAACATGAACTTCATATTTGTTGTGTATTATAAAAACTAAGAGATATAAGACTATACACCAATGTAAAAAAGTGTGTATTTTATATTACTCAAGTTGACTTCTTAGGATACATTATTTTCTACGATGGTCTTATAATGGATATTAAGAAGGTCCAAATTATCAAAGATTGGAAGATCCCAAAAATAGTCAAAGATGTGTAATATTTTTTGGGATTTTTCAATTATTATTGGATCTTAATTAAGATTTTTTTTCAAGTTGCGGTCCTTCTTATACATTTGACATGTAAAGACAAACTTAAATAGAGCAAAGAAATTGAAGTAACTTTTAAAGGCTTAAACACAACATTTATTTTTATATCAATCTTCTATCATGTCAACTTTTCAAAGGTGTTTTTTATGAAAAAAAATGCATCAGACTTTACTATAGATGCCATTTTGTTACGAATGAGAGCAGATGAGAAGATCCATCTAATAGCTTTTTATTATAAGAAATTTTCAATAGCCACCATTAACTATGAGATCCATAATAAAGAGCTTCTTGTAATTGTGGATTCATTTTAAGTATAATATCATTATCTAGAAAGTGATTTTAATTTAGTCACCATATATACAAATTACAAGAATCTCAAGTACTTCATATTAGTATATATTTTAAATTGTTGTCAAATACATCGGAGTATGTCTTTATTAAAATTTGATTTTAAGGCTATTTATAAATTTAAAAAATAATAAGATTTTTTAGATATCATTTTTAGATATTTTTATTTTATGTCAAAAGAAAGAGAGACAACTTTTAATCAACAAAGAACAATCCTCTTGAAGCCAAAGCATTTTCATCTATAAGCAATAAAATCAACATTGACTACTAATTCAACTTTTGTCAAGCAAATTCAATCAAGTAAGTCCTCTGATCTTCTTGTTCATATCATAGATATATATTTATTATAATTCTTATTTAAATAATATAAATAGATAGAAGTAGATAAAAATAGATTAATTTTATAATACCTTATTATATAGACATTGTTTTGACTTCACATATATTTATAGTTTGTTAGTAGGTTAGAAACTTCGTCAACAAGCTAATCACATATTATATATCTTGGTAGCTTGTAAAATAAGCTAATTATCTGGCATCTATATAAAAAACTTGATTTGCAAGTTAAAATATGTATCATGCAAAGTCAACACGTTTTTGGAGGTCCTATAGAACATTGCCATATAGATCTTAGATAGATAGTATATGTAAAGATAAGAGTGACGTCTTTTTCATTCTTATCAATTTTTTTTTGTTTTTAATCTAGTTTTAAGAGTCTCTAATTTCTTTGTCTTTTAAAAATAGTCATTTTAATTTTTTTTAATATACATACTTTTTTATTTTTATTTTTTCATATTTCTTTGAGAAAGTGTCATTTAATTATTTACTTTCATTAAATTTTTATCCTTGATAGATTGACAAGAATACACTTACAATATCAGAGCTTTGTCCTTTCTTGATTAAAAGTGGATCACTCCTTTCTTTTAATAAGACTTAAGTGTATTAGGAGTTGTAAATTACCTTCTTCTAAACTAATGTTGTCTTTAGCATTTTTTTTTTAAGGCTTTTCTTTTATTTGTCTTTAGCAATATTAGACATCTTCCTTTCTTTGGATGTTATCATGGTACAGCTTCTTGAAATGAAGAGTGTAATCGCCCAAATACAAAAGAAATTAAAGGAATTAATGCTTGCAATACATCAATTCAATTTACCAACATAAAAAACAATAAGAATAGTAGGGACTAAAGATATAGAGATGATTGGAGTTGCTTCAACATCTGCATCAAATCATATTTCTTTTCGTATAATAGAATATTCTTTCAGTATTAGAGAACTAAAAGATTGCATTGCCCAAGAAGTTTGATGGCATAAGATGCACGTTTTGAAGATTTATTAATCAAGTACAACTTGTGATTGAACTTCAATTCCAAAGCTATCCAATCCAAGATCACAAGTTAGATTCATTGATATATTTTTTTCAAATTCAATATTATCATGATTTTTATCTTTTTTAGAATTACAAGCTTCAATATTGGATAATCTAGAAGCTTTTTTGGCAGAGTTTTGATCTATGTATGGAGAACATGTTGCAATTTGTATTGCAATTAATAAGATCCATATTTTACAACAAGACAATTGATTGGTAATGTTATATGCTTCACAGTTTTGATAACTTACAATTGATATCAAGTAAAATGATGTTGCACTTGATAGCCAACTTTTCTATAGATTATACTATAAGGTAGAAAAATTGATACTCAACTTATCTAATCTTCAAACATTAGGTCAAACAATTGACTTTGCTGTGAAGTGTGACAATCAACTTTTTGAATTTTGATCTAAGAGGTGCACAAGTGTACTTCAACACTATTATAATTTAATGACAATGCTAATATCTTTTCAATATATACATTTAAAAAAGAGAATATGAAAATTAAAGCAAAGCAATGCAATCTTAAAATAAGGAGTATACTTATCAAAGAAGATAGTATGTCAAAAAATAAGTTTGTTAAACTATAGTAGGGACTGTGTAGCTAGAACATTGTACAATATTTAGTGAAGGTCCTATTCTTTTATCAAAATCATCTCTTTGTTTTACAATAAATGTTATTTTAGAATCTAAATATCACAAAGTCTCTATTTTATTAGATTCAATAGTCTCAACGTGTTTCTTTGATGAATAATTATCTAAAAGACATAGCATACCTTTAGTGAAGAAAACTAAACTATTAATATAGGAGTCATAGATGGTCATCTATTATCTTCAAGAAATATTACTCATGAAACTTTTCTTATAAACGTAAAAACTAATGGTCATAGTAGCCTTATAATATTTAATATCAATAGATCTTTCTTTAATCTAATCATTTTAGGTTTATCATGGCTAAAAATATATAATCCAAAAATAGATTGAATCTCTCATAGTCTTGAATTTTCTAAAAGTATGATTGAGAGTATAGTTGATAAAGTAAAAAGTTATAAGTCTAGTATAATTAAACTTCTATTTGTAGATACAAGAGCTTTCTTGCATGCTACAAAAGAAGGATTACCTTGTGTCATTTATGATGTACTTGTTTCCAATGGTGGAAAGACTTCAAGTGGCATTCCAAGCTAATATGAAGATTTTCAAGATTTATTTAAAAAAAAAAAAAAATGTAGATATTCTACCAAAAAATCGTTCCTATGACTATTCAATTAACTTTCAAGAAGAAGCTCAACTATTATTTGAACCAATTTATAGTTTATCACAAAATGAATTAGCTAAAATCAAAGAGTATATTTAGAAAAATTTGGCGAAGAACTTCATATGTCATTTCAAATCTCCAAGAAGAGATCCAATTTTTATTGTGAAGAAAAATAATGGATCATTGCGGATGTGAGTTGATTATTAAAAACTCAATAAAATCACCATCAAGAATAGGTACCCATTACCTTTGATATTTGGACTTTTTAATCAATTGAATCAAACTAAGATCTATACAAAAATAGATCTACAAAGAGCATACAGTTTGATATGCATCAAAGAAGGAGATAAATGAAAGACTACTTTTTGAACAAAATATAGACATTTGGAATATAACGTCATGCCTTTTGGACTTATAAATGCATCAATAATTTTTCAACATTTAATGAATGATGTTTTTTGAGAATTTTTAGATGACTTTGTTATTTGTTACCTACATGATATCTTAATCTATTTTAAGAATATAGAAGAACATGAACTTTATATTTGTCATATATTATAAAACTAAAAAATGGAGGATTCTATATTAAGATAGAAAAAAAATTTATATTCTATATTATTCAAATTGACTTCTTAGATTACATCATTTCAAATGATGGACTTATGATAGATTCTAAAAAAATTCAAACTATTATAGATTGGAAGATCCCAAAAGTAATAAGAGATGTCTAATTTTTTTTGGAATTTTTCAACTATTGCTGCATCTTCATCAAAAACTTCTGTCAAGTTGCATCTCCACTTATATGTTTGAATTATAAAGACAAACTTCAATGGAATCCACAAGTGGAAGCAACATTTAAAGCTTTGAAGTTAGCTTTTATTTCTGCACCAATCTTGTATCATGTCGACTTTTCTAAGCCATTTTTTATGGAAATAGATACATCAAATTTTGCTTTGGATGTCATATTATCACAAATAGGAATAGATGATAAACTTCATCTAATAGCTTCTTATTCAAGAAAATTTTCAGCGACCAAGATCAACTACAAGATTCATAACAATGAAGTTTTTGCAATTGTGGATTTATTTTTGTAATGGTGCCATTATCTAAAAAGCGCTTCTAATTCACTCATTATTTATACCAATTAAAAGAATCTTAAATATTTTATGTCAACACGTGTTTTGAATTGTCGCCATACTTATTGAAGCATGTTTTATTAAGATTTGATTTGAAGACAATTTATTGATCCAAAAATTAACAAGATTTGTTAGACATCCTTTCTAGATGTATTTATCTTATATTAAAAGAAGAAGATGTATTTTTTGATCAACAAAGAATAATTCTCTTGAAGCCGGAGTACTTTCATCTTTGAGCAATAAAATCAACATTGGCTATTGATTCAATCCTTATCAAGCAAATTTAATTAAGTATGTCATCTAATCTACTTATTCATGATATCAAGAACCCTTCTTCTAACTCTCATGATGCTTCCAAGTTTGAATTCAAAAACAACCTACTCTATTTTGAAGGATGTGAATACATTCCAGAAGAAAAACACGTTTACATGTTCTTCAAGCAAGTCATGAATTTCTAGCGACCAGACATTTTGGATATAATAAGACTTTAGAACTTATATCCAGAGATTTTTGGTGGCTATAAATGTCAAAGGCAATGAAAAACTCTGTCCAATCATGTAATATTTGTTCAAGGTCAAAAACTCCTTGTCATCAATTTTATTGACTTCTCCAACAATTATCCATTCCAAAACAACCATAGTCTTTTGTTACTATAGATTTTATCACGGATCTCTCAATCTTAAGTTCTTATAATTTTGTATTTGTGATAATAGATCATTTTACCAAGATGGCACATTTTATACCATGTACAAAAACTATTACACGTGAAAAAAAAACCAAGCTTTTCTTTGATAATATTTATCGCTATCATAGATTCTCTAAAGATATTATATTAAATAAGAAAACTTAGTTTGTATCAAGATTTTAGAGAATATTTTTTAAGATTCTAAAAGTAGACATTAAATTATCTTTAGTTTTCCATCTTTAAACTGATAAACAAAAAAAATGAGTAAATCAAATTTTGGAATAATATTTGAGATGTATTATTGTAACAAGATATAGAAAAGATAATTATATAGATAGTTAGAACCATGGAAGTTTTTAGAATTGAGGTTAGGTTAGTGGACTAGGTAGGACCTACTATGGAACATTCTAAAAAAGTTTAGGACAGTTATTTAAGTGGAGCTCACCAAGGAACCTTCTAAAAAGAAGTTTAAGGTGGTTATTTAGATAGAGTCGACTACCTAGGAACATTTTAAAAAATCCAAGGTGGTAGGATAAGGTATAAATAGGGCTGGCAATGGCCTTTTGAGGCATATGATCAAGTATGGCTTTAGACCTTTTTTTTTAGTAAGATTTGATTTTGCATCTTTTAGTTCAGTTATGTTTTGTTTTATTTCCATCTGTTTGGTTGTCTTTCATGTCCTATTCTATATAATTCCATTCTGTTCTATTTTAGTTTTGTCATATTTTGTGATGATATTTTATACTGTTATAAAATAGAAGGATTTTAGATTTTTGAGATAATCAGGTCTTATTTCATTGAAATCAAAGTGAGTGTTAGACTGTTTATTTTTGGTAGTATGTCAATAGTCATCATATTATCCAAGGTTAATTCTTATGGTCACTCAAGATACTATTTTGAAGCTACTATGAGTTACTCTTAAAAAGTTGATTAAGAGGTGAAAAGATATTATAATAGTTGAGCCTAGTAGAGAAATTATAGTATAGGAGATATGGCAGAGCAATCCTAGATAGAGGCTCAAATACAACACCTCTTAGGCGAGATCGCTACTTTGCAAGAGCAAATAGAAGCCTTGAAGATAAGAGAGTCAACATCTGCTAGGTTGAAATTGAATAAGCCTAAAACATACTCTAGAACTTGAAGATAAGAAGATATATGTTAATAGTTCTTGAACATGTGACAATACTTCTAACTATCTAAGAAAAATACCACTGAAGGAATTATATATGCAGCCAGGTATTTGAGAGATGCGGCAACAATTTGGTGGCAACATCGAGTTCAAAGCTATTGAGCTTAAGGTGGATTTTGTGATTGAGAGGAATTTGAGACCAAGTTTAAGAATCAATTTTGGCTTTCCAATGCAAAAAAGATAGCATGCAATCAATTCATAAATCTTACACAAGTTAAGTTGGTGCAAGAATATGTCACTCAATTCAAGTTCATATGTCTCCAAATTGGCAATATTTTAGAGGCAGAGATGATGGATCCATTCCTAGAAGATTTGAAACTTGGAGTCCAGCAAAAAGTGGAACTAACGGATCGACATACATTCAAAGAGGTGATTTGGATTATAAAGAGGGTTAATGCTATAGATTTCAAAAATTGTAGAGCATGACCTATCATACAAAGTCTTATACTGCTATCTAATATTATGGCACAACAACCAATACTAATGGAGATTGATGCCTTATAAAGAACATTGACACAAAAAAGATGAAAAATATTGGTGCAAAAAGGACTATGTTTCTATTGTCAAGAACTTGGCCATCAAATTGGTGTCATATTGTGATACAATTATATGGTAAAAATATGACTAAAAATAACTTTTTAAATTAATATTCTATTATATTAGTTCAACAAGAATTCAAAATATTTTAATAAGGCTTTTATGAAAGCCTCTTAGCATATTTTCTTATCTTAATAGCAACTAGATAAAAGTTAGTTAGCAATTTTACCTTCTAGGATATAGAAATTCTTTTATTACCTTAGAAAGGCCATAAATTATTAAAATCAGGATAGAAGAGGTAAATGGTTAATATGGTTGATATTATGGTCAAGTTGAAGGCAGGATTGGGCTAAAAAATCATAAGAATAGATTATATTGATACCCGAGGGTTGACCATTTGTGAGACAAGATTGAAATCAGACCTCTAGTCACTAAAATGACTGCTTAGGATAAATTAGGATTTCATTTGAACATCGAAGTTTAGGATTTGAGAGTTAGCTTGAAGATCTTTTCAAAAGCATAAGGATTATTTTTGTAGGATTTTTGAAGACTTGAAATTTTTTGTTCAAAGTCAAGGTTAGTATTGGTGATTTAGATTTTATATAATATAATTAGGGCTAGAAATTTTAGCTAGTTTGTGCAATTGGTGTAGCATCTATAATTCAAAATTTGATATTATTTGGATTATTGGATGTGCAAAGTAAATACAAAATTTTGTGATAATCTAATGGTGTGGTTTTGAGATATCTGATTTTTAACACAAGACGGTTTCAGAAGTTGGTAGTTTGGAATTGAGTAGGATTTCTATGATATCTAGAGATCTACTTGTTGAATCAAGGTGAAATTTGACATGGTATTGAAGGACTTAAAGATCAAGCTGCACACCAATTTTGAGTTAAAGTTAATGGTTTAAGTAAGAGAAATCTTTACTAGGATTTTTGCTTCACTTTTCAAGTTGGCAGCCAAGTGACATCAGTGCAATTTTTGGAGGTTTTCTCACAATTTGTATGTTGGATTGGACTGAAAATTCTTGAGCATATAGAAGACTTATATTGACAATTGCATGCAAAATTTTACATCAAGTAGATAGTTAAATTAGATGTTACAACTTATTAAAGCTCATTGATTAGGATTGGAGCTTATAAGAAAAATCTAAATTGTTTAAATATGAAAGTAACAAGGTAATTGGGATTTATGTATGATTATTTATAAGATAACAAGGCTACTAAGAAGAGTGTTTTTTTAGTACTTTTGAATTGAAATTTGGATTATATTCTTTACATATGGGTGAAACTTATTAGGATTTTTTGGATACTTGTGAAATACAACCTCCACAACTAAGTGCCCGGTACATTCTTAAATAAGACAACATGTCATATAACATCGGAGGTTGTTCAAAATGTCAAAATGCAAGTATCAACAAGACAAGGCAAGTTTATAATCTTGAAACTGACTAAGCCAATAATAAGTTAGAATAGAAAAATGAGGCTCTTCAATAAAGGTGTCAAAGGTAGTACTGAGGGTAGCTACTATCTCTCAGAGACAAATGGCATAGCCTTGGATAACTATTACAAGGATCAACTGGTGTATCTAATAGAACTACTAAGAAGACAATCATGTTGAGTACTTGTAGATTGTGGTTCTACAAAAAATTACATCTCAATTAAAATTATCGATTGATTTCAAATTAAAACCAAAGAAATCAAAAGAGGAAGTATATACCTTGGAAATGACTAAGAGGACGTGTTGAGTGAGACATGGAAAGAAGAAACCTTAAGATTAATAAATACCAATGTCTTAAAAAAGAGATTCAAGGTGACAAAGCTAAAGTATGATATCTTTGGAATGCCATGGCTAGAGATAGGAAATAATAAAGTTCAATGGATAGCAAGGACAATCTTTTTTAAAGATAGTGGATTCAAGATAATTCTTTACACCTCCACATCAAGTAAAGAAAAAAGAAAATATAGAACTAAAGACTTATTTGTAGAAACAACCTTTATGAAGAAAAAATTATAGCATGAGCAACCAATATATATAGTGGTTTCAAATCTCTCATCAGTAGTAGCAAAGACAACCAAAGGAATTGAACGGTGTGGTGTTGTGGTTTGGCCACCATGTAAAAATAATATATTTATATATTTAATACAAAACATACTAGATAATATGGTGAGAACCATGTTAGTGGATTTTTGTTGGTTATGAGATGTGGATAGATTACTACCTCAAAAAGAGGTAGTTTAAAAGAGCTTCTATTAGAATTTATATAAATTTATTTTCTTTTGATAGTAACTTTGAAGTTTATTTTATTAGTAGTAACCTTTAAATATTTAGAGTCACCTTTGTTAGATATTGGTGATCCTTAAAGTCTTATTCTGTTTCTTTTGTATGGTGTTTAGGACATATATTGTATAAATCTTATAAAGAAAAGAGTTGGAGAGGAATCTTGATAGCAAAAAGAGAATTTAGGGCATCCATATAGATGAATGGAGATAGATGATGAAAATATCCATTTCTATTGGTCAAAAATCATGACCAATGGACTTCAAGGAGACTGCTTGAGGCCATATTAGAGATTAGGATTAGTCTTTCAAGGTCATTTGAGCTTTGAAGACTAAGATCAGCAAGTTTAGGATTTTGGCTATGATTTTGGTACAAATATTGAGTCATTTGGAGTTTTTATGAAGGAGATATAGGTGCTCAAAGTTGAGGTGTCGATTTTGTACCTATTGTCATTTTTTTGGATATAATGCACGCCTATAGAAAGCAACAGAGGATCAACAACTAGGGTTGGAGAGAACAATCTCTTAACTACACTTTTGGCAAAAATATTTGATGGATTTCAAGTTTTAATAAAGAAGATATTGGAGATTGAAGTCAACACTTGTAAATCTAAAGATAGCAAGTAATCTGAATTACTAGTGGTTGTATTATGAACTGTATCTTGTGTAATTTGATAAGATTTTGGCTAAAAATTTCTAAAAATTTGTATATTTATGTAATAAAACTTTGGATATAAGTTTTGTGGCATTTCAATTCTGGATTTTTGAGATATGAGGAAAATAGTTTTTGGATGCTTATAGATTAGGGTTTAGAGTACATGTTAGGATTTCTAAGATGCTAGAAGGTCGATTATAGATTTATGGATAATTTTTTTTGTAGTAAAGCTCAAGGATAGAATCTATGTCAAATAAAAATTTAGATAAATTGAACAATTGGATCAAGAGATATGAATTTTCAAAGTTTAGGATAAAAATATCCTTTGTGGAAAGAAAACGTTTTGAAGGATTTTGTTATATATTAAACTTTTTTACAAATAAAAGGATTTTTGGGAGCTAAGACATCATATATAAGCCAAAGCTAAACCCTCTATAGCTAGATACCTCGTGTTTTCCCAGTATGCAAATCACGCCATACGACAATGGACAAAACTCATACGAGAATATCAAGAGGTCTTTCCAATCAACCTACTTACTGGCATATTCCTTGATCAAAGTATCTTCTTTCAAATAGAACTACTGCTTGGAGCCAAACTAGTAAATTGACTAATTTATTGCATAGCACCAAAAGAACTTAAAGAGCTGCAGAAGATATTAAACGAACTCTTGGAAAAAGGCCTCATTTGAGAAAGCACATCACCATGGGAAGCACCTGTACTTTTTGCACCTAAGAAAGATGGTAGACTTTGCTTTTGCATTAACTATCAAGGTTTCAATAAGTAACTTCTTAAAAATGCATATCCACTTCTATGTGTGGATGAGCTTTTTGACCAACTTCAAAGTGCAACTATCTTTAATAAATTAGATCTTTGGAGTGGCTATTAGCAAATACCTATTGTAAGAGATGATGTAAAAAAGATGGAATTTTGTATGCACTATGGACATTTTGAATGGCTAGTTTTATTCATTGGTCTTACTAATGTTCCAACCTCTTTTATAGATCACATAAATAGATTATTTCAAGACCTTTTAGATAAGTATGTAATTGTCTTTATTGAGGATATCCTTGTATATAATAAAATCCTTGAAGTGTATGAGCAATATATACAAGAGGTGTTGTGTCAATTATAAGATAGTCGCTTCTATTGTAAGTAATCAAAATATGAACTTTGGAAGTCGAAAGTCACTTTTTTGGGGCATGTGGTGTCTTCCAAAGGCGTGCATATGGAACAAGATAAGGTGAAAGCAATAGAAGATTAGCCAGCCTCCAAAGATGCTTTTGAAGTTCACTTATTTTTAGGCATTATTGGATACTATTACTATTTTATTGAGTGATTTGCTCACATTGCTATCTCATTAATAAACCTATTGAAGAAAAATGCCTCATTTGAATGGAAATTGGAATAGCAAAATACCTTTGATAAGTTGAAAGAGGCACTCATTACTCCTTCAATATTACAACTATATAATCCTAATCTCTCTTGTACCCTTAATATTGATGCTTCAGACTTTATTATTAGAGCGGTCCTTCAAGAAAACTTTGGTAGGGACTTTAAACCTATGATATATGAATCATACAAGCTCAAAAGGATAAAAGACAATTACTCTGTACATGATTGAGAGCAATTAGTGATTGTATATGCCACAAAGGTGTGGCAATACTATCTATTGAGAAAGCCAATGGTTGTTTGGACTGACTATTGATCCTTGCTATATGATTTGCATCTAAAAAATAAAAAATTGTGGCATCATTGTTGAGAAGAACAATTGCAATTTTTTGATATCCAGCTTAAGTATAAGCAAAGACAACAACATATTAAACCAAATAATTTATTATGAAGACTAGACTTGAAGGACAAATCGAAAGACAAGACAGAAGTCACTATCATTAGTAATATCATTTTAGATCTAACAAAAGAGGTAAAATGGAAGGAAGCTACATAATTAAATGCTTATTTCAAGATGGTTAGCGATTGGCTGAAGGTAGACAATATAAAATATCAAGATTATACTCTTAGTGATGGCTTGCTCTATTTCAAGAATGGATCTCAAAGACATGGTTTTGGGTAAGTTTAGATCATGATATTTGAACCTTTGTATGCTCTTGTGAGTCATATCAACATAATAAAGCATGCAACACAACGTCTTTTAAACTATTGCAGCCAATTTTGCTATCTACGACACGTTGGGAGCAGGTGACTATGGATCTCATTACGTATTTGCCATAGATGCCTGATAATCATACCACGATTTCTATCTTTGTGGATCAACTCTTGAAGAAACTTCACTTGGCCGCGTTGTGCTCGGATATTATTGCCTTAATGCTTCTATGAGTCTTCTTTGATAATATCTTTTGTCACCATGGATTATCTCATGTCATTGTTTCAAATCGGGATCTACGATTTACAGGAAGTTTTTGGCAAGCCTTGTTCAAGCTATTAGGTACACAACTTTTCATGTCTACAACCTTCCATCTCCAAACAGATGGACAAATAGAGCGTGCAAATTGAACCTTAAAAGATATGCTATGGATATTTGTAGTGATTCATCATAATGATTGGGATGAATACTTGATGCCTTTAGAGTTTACTTATAATGATAGTATTCAAGCAAGTACCGATTATTCACCATTTTTTCTTAATATTGGTTAATATCCAATGACACCATCAACTTTCTATCGTGCCATCAATACCAACAACCAGATAACAAAGGAATTTATACAATGGCTTACAACGGCTTTACAAGAGGCATGGTATTGCCTCCTTATTGCACAGAATTGACAGAAGCAGTATGTAAATAATCTTTGGTAATAGAAGACCTTTCAAAAGGGTGATTAGGTATTACTCTCCAATGCCACTTGTTACTTGCTACATCAATCCAAATTCATAAACTAGTACCTTGGTGCCTTGAAACTTTTTACATTTCTGTAGTGATTTTTGATGTCACATATTATCTCGAGCTTCTGCTACATATTTGGGTCCATCCAAGCTTCCATATTTTGTAAGTAAAGGAATTTTATATTAAACCAAAGCGCTTTTTGGATCGACACCAACCACCTCCACTATCAGTTGTATTTGATGACCAATAAGAATATGAAGTCGACAACATTTTGGAGCATCACTACCTTTGTCGTGGTAGTGGACATTCATAACTTTAGTACAAAGTTCTTTGAAAAGGTTCTTTTTTTCAAGATGGAATGTGGAAACCTGCACAAAACCTCATCCATTGTCGAGAGACAATTTGGAGATACCATTGGGAGTGAAACAAGGACATTTTGTATTAGTAGAAGGAGATTGACTGTAACAAGATATAGAAAAGATAATTATATAGATAGTTAGAACCATAGAAGTTTCTAGAATTGAGGATAGGTTAATAGACTAGGTAAGATCCACTATGCAACATTCTAGAAGAATTTAGGGCGGTTATTTAGATAGGATCTACCATAAAATCTTCTAAAAAGACTTACGGTGGTTATTTAGGTAGAATCCACTATAAAATCTTCTAAAAAGGAGTTTAAGGCGGTTCCCTACGTGGAGCCTATTACTTAAGAACATTCTAGAAAGTCTAGGGTAGTAGGACTAAGATAGTAGGACAAGGTATAAATAGGACTGGCCAGGATCTTTTGGGGCATCTCGTCAAGTATGGCTTCAAATCCTTTCTCTTAATAAGGTTTGGTTTTGCATCTTTTTGTTCAGTTCAGTTCTGTTTTGTTTTCATCTTCTTACTTGTCTTTCATGTCCTATTCTATATAATTCCATTTAGTTTTTTTTTAGTCTGTTTTGTCCTATTTTGTAATGAAGTTTTATGTTGCTGTGGAATAGAAAGAGCTTAGATTTTTGAGATAGTCTGGTCTTATTTCAATTATCAATTACCAATAAGATGATTGAATAATTCTTTTGCCATTGATAGAGTTTTTTTATAATAACTTAATACATTCTTTTACAAAATAAATATTTTTTATTGTTAATTTTAGATATTATCTATAACTTGATATTTTTGACTTTTTAAAAGTTGATAATCTTGTAATAGAAGATTTGACAAATCATTTATTTGAGTCACATATAACAATGAAGGCATGACTAAAAGAAGCTCAAGAATAAGAATAGAGCAACGTAGATGCTTATTGCAAGGAATAACCTCATTTTTACATTAGTGATAAGCTGTGTTACTTTGTTGTAATATTAAAACTATTTGCTCTTATGACAAGTTGGATTATTATAGACTTGAATCATTTCCTATTTGTAAATAAGTCAATCTAATTGCTTATTGTTTATATCTACCAGAGTTTATGAAAATCCATCTCATATTTCATGCATCTCTTTTAGAGCCATATAAGACAATGAATATCCTGAAAAAAGACAAATACCACTGCCTCTTATAGAAGTAGATAACAATTAAAAATTTGAAGTAGAAGAAGTCTTAGACTCAAGGTAGCACTGACATAGGTTGAAATATCTTATTCATTGGTGTGGTGTCGTGTTGTAATACGACTATATGGTGAAAGATAATAATATGGAACTTATTATAAAAGAGCCAAATTAAAAGAAAAAGAAGAAAAATATTGATAAAAAATAAGAAGGTAGTAAAACTTTTAGTAGTAATGTTGCCTTTTTAGAAAAAATAGCTTCTACTTACTTTGTAGGACCAAAAATAAGGCAAAATAAGGTAGATTAGAAAAATAAATGATATAAATATCTTTAAGAGGAAGTTAAGAATAAATTCTAGTAAAAATTATCTAGAATAACTAGATATTGATACCCAAAGAGGGCCGGTTATCAACTTTGGTCAATACCATATCCTCAGGCACAAAACCGAGTACCCACAGCAACTCAAGGAGTCTTTTACAGATCGAAGAGTGGAATTAGAGAACAAACTTAATAGGGTTTCAATAAACATTAGTTTTAGGTGATTTGGATCTGTATTGACTTTGTAAGAGCTTTGCAAAGTCAAGGTTTGTTTTGGATAACTTGGACTTTGTGAAATAAAATATGGTTTATGTTTTGGATGATTTCAAGAATTTTGTAATAGATCTATGGATAGAATTTTGTGGATTAATGGTCATAGTTGTGTTCAATATATGTTGTAAATTTGAGCTTAATCTAATGGTTGAATTGAGGATTATTGAGGTTTAAGTGAGTTAAGATCTTAGAAAGTAGAAATTTAGGTCTAGTAAGGATTTTTAAGATTTCTTGCAATCTACTATTTGGATTGGAGTAAAATTTATGTAAGAGGATATTAGACTTATTTTTCAATGTGTATAAAAATTTTGAAATCAATCGAATGGTGAAAAGAAGAGATATTGTCTCTGAGAGATTGGCATCAGGGTTAAAGAAAGAAGCCAACTAATACCCAAGCACATTTTTGAGGTTATCATCTATTTGGTAATTTCGATCCTTTTCAAAATTTTATGTTTTTTTTTAACTAAGTTTTTAAAAAATTTACAAAATTTGAATTAAGATTGACAGTTCATTCATTAGTTATTGAAGTTTAATTTTTTTGTAAAAATTATTAAGGTTTGGTTGGGATTTGATTTAGAATTTGATTTAAGACTAGGATTTGGTTAGGATTTGGTTTAGAATTTATGATTTGATTTAGGGTTTAGGGTTTGATTTAGGATTTAAGTTTGGTTACGATTTGATCAAGATTTTATTTAGGATTTAAGATTTTATTTGAGTTTGTTTAGGATTTAAGATTTAATTAGTTTTTGGCCTAAAGTTTGAATGAAGTCCAATAAGATTTCAACTAGGATTAAATTAAGATTGAATTGAGATGTATTTGAGATACGTTTGTAATAATTTTAATATTTCTTTAAGATTTCTTATTATTTCTTTGGAATTCCTTTGAGGTTTCTGTGAATTTGATTAAAGCTTATTTAGTATTGTTAGTATTCTATTAGAATTATGATTTTGTTGTTGCAATTTCTATTCTATCTTCCAGAGCTAAGTGCCCGGAGCATCTTCAAGCAAGACTTTACGTATTAAAATAGTGGATGCAATATTAGTGAAAGCATATAAGAGCTAGCAAAAAATCTTACAAATACAATATGAAAGATCAAAGCTTTTCATCAACATCTATCAAAACCAAGATAAATGATAGAAAATCTTTACTATAAAAGAAACACAATTTAAGAAAGATTGCATTCTATCTTTTATCCTTGTTTATAGTTTCTGTATAATTATGAAATTAAAGATATGGAGAACCACGAACTAGCAGATTCAATTCAAGAACAATTATTTGTTGACTTATCAAATGAGGTATTGCGATTATTACAGCCTTAAAGATAATGTAATAGCAATGATGACCTTCAAGAATGATATGTTCTCCTTCAAATAGATGGCAAGTTATAACACATTTGATATTACAATCTAGGAAGAAACTCTTGATGCTTGGTAATTTTATTGGAAGTAGGAACAATTCCTGATGGTATTCCAAATATTTTATTTGAAGAAAGTTACAATGGTTTTAACATTGATCAAATCATAGGATGGTCTTTCTGCTATGGAATAAGACATTACTAATGGTTGAGATGACCTATCAACTACCTTTGAAGGGAACAAAGATCAAAGTATATGGCAACTATAATTTATTGCATCTTAAATTCCTTCAATATGTGGTCTCTGCTCCTTATAGAACTCATCTCTAGAAGAGGGTGTAATGTCATAGATATATATCTATTGTAATCATTATTTAAGTAATATAAATAGGTAGAAGTAGATAAAAATAGATTAATTTTATAATATCTTTTAAAAAAGCATCTTAGAAGCTTCTTAGATACTATTTTGATTGTACATATCTTTGTAATTAATTAGTAGGTTAGAAACTTGGTCAACAAGCTAACCACATACCACATATATTAGTAACTTATAGAACAAGCTAACTTTATAGCATCTATATGAAAAACTTCACTTGCAAATTAAAATATGTGTCATGCAAAGTCAATACATTTTTGGAGGTCCTAAAGAAGATTGTCACATAGATCCTAGGTAGATAGTATATATAGAAGCAAGAGTGAAGCCTTCTTCACTCTTCTCAACTCTTTTTTTGTTTTTAGTCTAGTTTTAAAAGTCTCTAGTTTCTTTATCTTTTGACAAAAGCCTTTTTAGTTTTTTTTTTAATATACATACTTCTCTATTTTTATTTTATCATATATTTTTATGAGAGCCTCATTTGATTACTTACTTTCATCAAGTTCTTATTTTTGACAATTTGCAATATGAAGAAGAATTCTTTTAAGTCTTATGATATTTTAAATTTGAGTTTAAGAATAATCTACTCTATTTTGAGAGATGATTATATATTTTAAAAGATGAAGCATAATTACATGTTCTTCAAGCTCATCATGACTTTCCAACAGCTAAATATTTTGAATATAATAAGACTTTAAAGCTAATATTAAGAGATTTTTGGTGGCCTCAAATGTAGAAGGTAATTAAAGACTTTGTATAATCATGTAATATTTGTTGGAGATAAAAAAAATTCCTCATCATCAACTTCATGGACTTCTTTAGCTATTACCTATTTTAGAATAATCATGGTCTTTTGTTTCTATGGATTTTATTATAAATCTTTCAATCTTAAGTTTGTATGATTCTATATTTGTAATACTATATTGATTTAAAAAAAAATTATATTTTTTATTATATATAAAACATATCACAAGTAAAGAAATGGCTAAGCTTTTTCTTAACAATATCAAGATTACTTGTCCTTATGACAAATTGGACTATTATAGGCTTGAACCTTTTTTGAACTGTAAAGTAGTTTATTCTATTGTTTATTAATGATATCTATCAAAGTCTATAAAGATTCATTTTATATTTGGAATATTTTTTCTTGAGCCATATAAGACAATGAATATTTAAAAAAAAAAAGACAAATGTCACCTCTTCTTATAAAAGTGGATAATAATCAAAAATTCAAGATAGAAGAAGTCATAGATTTAAGGTGGTATCAAAATAGATTAGAATATCTTGTTCATTGGTATAGATATGATATTAAGGATTGTACATGGGAGCTAAAAAAGAATCTTACAAATGCAATAAAAAAAGTTTGAAGCTTTTTATTGACAACATCTATTAAAATTAAGATAAAAAATAGCAAAGTTTTGCTCTAAAAGAAACAAGATTTAGAAAAGATACCATTCAATCTTCTACTCTTATTTATAGCTTTTTTGTATTTATATTGCTAATATCAAGGATATAAATTGGAAGAAGATGCATAAATTCGTGAAATTTGTATCAAAAAAAAAGTGAAAAAAAAAAAAAAAAAAAATATGTATATTCAAAGAAGAACTGGAATGGCTATTGCCAAAGATTAGAAAACATAAGATTCTTAAAACTAGACTAAAAGCAAGAAAGAAGTTGACAAAAATGAGGAAGGCCTCTTTCTTACGTCTATATATACTACTTAAATAAGAAATACATGGCGACATGCTATAGGACCTCTAATACACATCCAACTTGCAAACACATATCTAATTTGCAAAACAAGTTTCATAGGTGTGCGACATATGTCTAACTTGTACTATAAGTGATCAACGTGTCGACACATGGCGTCCTTGTTGGCCAAGTTTTCAATCTACTAATCACCTATAAACATGTATAAAGATAAAGCAACATTTATGAAGCTTCTAAAAAGCTTTCTATAAGAAAATATCATATTTATCTATTTTTATTTACTTCTACCTATTCTTATTATTTAGATAATTATTAAGATAATTATGTATATTTATGATAACTAATGAGATAGAGAACTAATAACCAACACATTCAACTCAAAAGCTATGACTTGTTGACTTATCAAATGAGACATTGCAATTGTCACAAACTTCAAGACAACATAATCAAGATGAAGATCCTTAAGAATTAAATTTCCTTCTTCAAATTGATGGCGAGATACAATGTATTTGGTATCACAATCTTAAAAGAGTCTCTTGATGTTTGATGATTTTATTAAAAGTAGGAACGTCTCTTAATAGTATTTTGAATATTTTATTTTTAAAAAATTACAAAAGCTTCAACAATAATCAAATAATAAGGTAGTCTTCTTACCTTGATATGAGACACTATCAATGGCTAAAAAGACCTATCAATCATCTTCAAAAACTACAAAGATCAAAGTATGTGACAAACATAATTTACTCTATCTTGAATTTTTTCAAAATATAATGACTGCTCTTCATAGAATTCATTCTTGGAAGGAAAAGATCATATCATGGACATACATATTTATTCTAATATTTATCTATATAATTAAGTAGAAGTAAATAAAAATAAATTTATTTCATAATATATTTTAGAAAAGCTCATTAAAAGCTGCATAGATAGTGCCTTGATTTTATATGTATTTGGAGTTGATTGATAGATTAGAAATTTGGTGAATAAGTTAACCATGTATTAATACCTCATGAAACAAGCTAATTGTATGGCACATATATAGAAAACTTATCTTGTCAATTAAGATATGTATCTTGCAAAGTCAATATATTTTAGAGGTCCTATAGGACATTTCTATGCAGCTCCTAGTTAAGAATATATATGGAGGCAAGAGTGAATCCTTCTTCACTCTTATTAATGTCTTTGTAGTCCTTAGTCTTATTTTAAGATTTTTTAGTCTTCTTATCTTTTGCAATACTTATTCTAGTTTAATATAATAACATCTTAGAATGATTTTTCTGGATTTTTTGAGTGACACAAGAGTGTATTGACATTTTAGTTCTTTGAGGTTCATGTCCTTGATAATGAATGCTATGAAGTTGAAGAAGGAAGCAATTTTATTTTTTAAGCAAAGTGAGTCATCACAAAATGAGGATAAAGCATTGTATTCTTATATTGTTACAATTGCAAAGACCAAGATGCAACTATTCACTTGCACAATTTGATATGTTGCTTGAAAAGTATTATTTCATATAACAACAAATATCATCGATAAAACATACAAAGTTTTTTTTACTTTATTGTTGCATTTTTGTATTTACAACAATGTGGGTAATTTTTTTAAGGTAATTTTTGTTGTCAATTTTTAATGATTATTCAAATTATTACAAAATACGTGAGTATTCTCATTGGTGCTCTACTATGCAGCCTTCTTAAGCATATCATATCTTAATGTGGACTTTTGAATATATGTGGAGTAGAATGCATCATCGTCAACTTACATAGATGATTATTATTGATTTTTGAGTGATACATAAGTAAAGTCATATTCAATATGGTTGCTAAATTTCTTGATGTACTATATCTTAATTAGAGAGTGCACCTTCTTGACGTATCAATTGATGGAACTCAAAATATGATCTACCATATTTCTAGCATCTTGATCAAGCTTTAGGAAGTTCTTTAAGATAATTGCAAACTAATTTTTATGTAATGTGGAGCACATTAGTTCCATCTAATTATAAAGCATATCATGAACATGGTAGTGAAAGGGCGTTATTTCTTTATGATGATGGGCTTCATTTTGCACCTGAAGCAATAGGAGAATCTTATTCCAAAATAGATATAACTTGCCTTTGTGTCGTAAACCATCGGCTTTCTACTAATAAGATTGCCATCTAGCTTAAGAAGTATCAATCCAAGCTTATTGCTTATATTTGGATGAAAGATCTTAAATATATTCTATCTTGGCTTTGGTGGATTTATTTACTTGCAATGGACATCTTCATGAGGCACAATATCAAGATATTTTGTAAGATTCAAGGTTTAATGTGTCTAATCTTCCTATATGAATCAAATCTTAAGACTCTTGTTCCCACCTTTATTAAAGACCTCAGAGCAATTCACTCATTCACTAACAAAATGATCTTGAGCTTCAATATAATAATAAATATCATAAGAAGTTGTTATATTATCTCTTTTTTAAATAAGTATAAATTTCTTTTTAGCCTTGCATCTTGAATTGAAGACATTTTCAATAATGACAAAAAATTTGAGCATAACCATCTGGTTTAAGACATTGGCTTCATCTTCATTGTAACAAGTGATTGCATTAAAGATATATTTGTATAATATAATATAGTCAAAAATTCACATATAGATCCACATTTGCTATTGCCTATTTTATTACATGAGCTCATTTTGAATTTTGTAGCCAACTTCATTTGCTAGGCTTGTTTGTAGAATTTTTGATTATAATACTATTACTTTGCAATGCATATTGACTTGATTATCAACAAGCATAAAGCTCTTTTTTGTACCTATTACAATGAATCTACTCTACAAGCAAGCATTAATATTCACAACAAAAAGATATCATTCAATAATACTTGGAGCTTGTTTAATGTATATTTCTCAAACTTATTTAAATTTGGTGGTCGCATTGCAACTCTTTTTTTTAGCACATGTACTGTGGAATTTAACTTCTCTATCTTGAGGTAGGCAAAATATGATTATTGTAAGGTTCTATTAGAATTTAGACTTGAAGGCATGTTGCAAGCAAAGTAGTACATCCAAATCAAGACACTTGTTGATTTTGAATGATTGTTCAAAGTGACCTATATTGCTTTGAATAAACTTGGTCAATTTATTGGTATTAAATCTTATCTAAATTTACCTATTGTATATATTTATTTTCAAGAGGTACCTAAATTAAGCTATTTTAGGTAATTTAATTTAGGATCTATTATAATCATAGACATGATGATGAGAAAAGGAGTGTCAAGGGAGTAGTGGTAGAGATAGACAAATAAATAGATACATAAATAGAGATAAGAAGAAGAAGAGTTTCTTAGTGTCCCTTCTTTCCTGCAGGTGGGGTAGGTTTGGATGGTTGATATAGAGAAAGACGAGGACAAGGAATATTCTTCTTTCTACCTCCTCCTTTTCATTGTTTGTCCACATCTATCCTTGTTCATTTGTTTGTTTGCTCGTTCGTCTGTTCAATTATTCTATCTAGTATTCATTACTATGAAAGAATGTTCCACCTTCGTCTTGTTATTGGATTAGATTAGATTGCTTTGCTTTACTTTGCATTGCATTGCGATTAGATTGATTGGTTTGTCCTATGGACATCAGGAGATTCTTTGCAAAGAAATGCGGAAGGCAGGGAGGAAAGAAAAAAAGAAGGGATGAAGGAAAGAAGAAAAGAAAAGAAAAAAAAGAAAAAAAGGAAGGAAAGGAAAATAAGGAAAGGAAAGGAAGGAAATGAAATGAAGAAAGGAAAAGAAAGGAAAAGAAAGAAGAAAGGAAAAAAAAAGGAAAAGAAAGAAGAAAAGAAAAGAAAGGAAGGAAAGAAGGAAGAAAAGGAAAGAAAGGAAAGAAGGAAAGAAAGAACAAAAAAAAGAAAAGAAATGGAGGAAGGAAAGAAAGAACGAAAAAAATGAAGGGAAGAAGGAAAGAAAGGGAGGAAAGAAGAGAAGGAAGAGAGAAAAGAAGAAAAAGAAGGGAGGAAAGAAGAGAAGGAAGGGAGGAAGGAAGGAAGAAAAGGAAGTGAAGAAATAGGAGAAGGAAGAGAAGAATGGAAGGGAAGGGAGGAAGGAAAGGAAAGGAAAGAAAGGAAGGAAAGAAGGAAAAGAAAGGAAGGAAGGGAAAGAAAGGAAGGAAGGGAAGGAAGAAAGGGGAGAAAGAAAAGAAAGGAAGGAAAGGAAGGGAGGAAGGAAGAAAAGGAAAGGAAGGAAGGAAAGAAGGAAAAGAAAGAAAGGAAAGAAAAGAAATGAAGGAAGGGAAGGAAGGAAGGGAAGGGAGGAAAGAAAAGAAAGGAAAGGAAGGAAGGGAAGAAGGAAAAGAAAGGAAGGAAGGGAAAGAAAGGAAGGAAGATAAGGAAGGAAAGAAAGAAACAAGGAAGGAAAGGAAGGGAGGAAGGAAGAAAGGAAACAAGGAAGGAAAGGAAGGGAGAAAGAAAGGAAACAAGGAAGAAAAGGAAGGGAGGAAGGAAGGAAAGGAAAGGAAGGAAGGGAAGGAAGGAAGGAAGGAAGGAAAGGAAGGGAGGAAGGAAGGAAGGAAACAAGGAAGGAAAAGAACGGAAGAAGGAAGGAAAGGAAAGGAAGAAGGAAAAAAAAGGAAGGAAGGGAAGAAGGAAAAGAAAGAAAGGAAGGGAAAGAAAGGAAGGAAGGGAAGGAAGGAAGGAAACAAGGAAGGGAGGAAGGGAGGAAGGAAGAAAAGGAAAGGAAGGAAAGAAGGAAAAGAAATGAAGAAAAGAAAAGAAAAGAAGGAAGGAAGGAAAGGAAGGAAGGGAGGAAGGAAGGAAAGAAACAAGGAAGGAAAGGAAACAAGGAAGGAAGGAAAGGAAGGAAGGAAGGAAGGAAAGGAAAGGAAGGAAAGGAATGAAGGAAGGAAACAAGGAAGGAAAGGAAGGGAGGAAGAAAGGAAAGGAAGGGAAGAAGGAAGGAAGGAAACAAGGAAGGAAAGGAAGGGAGGAAGGAAGAAAAGGAAAGGAAGGGAGGAAGAAAGGAAAGGAAGGAAGGAAAGGAAGGGAGGAAGGAAGGAAGGAAAGGAAGGGAGGAAGGAAGGAAAGGAAAGGAAGGGAGGAAGGAAGGAAAGGAAAGGAAGGGAGGAAGGAAGGAAAGGAAGGGAAGGGAGGAAGAAAGGAAAGGAAGGAAGGAAAGGAAGGGAGGAAGGAAGGAAGGAAAGGAAGGGAGGAAGGAAGGAAAGGAAAGGAAGGGAGGAAGAAAGGAAAGGAAGGAAGGAAAGGAAGGGAGGAAGGAAGGAAGGAAAGGAAGGGAGGAAGGAAGGAAGGAAAGGAAGGGAGGAAGGAAGGAAAGGAAAGGAAGGGAGGAAGGAAGGAAAGGAAAGGAAGGGAGGAAGGAAGGAAAGGAAAGGAAGGGAGGAAGAAAGGAAAGGAAGGAAGGAAAGGAAGGGAGGAAGGAAGGAAGGAAAGGAAGGGAGGAAGGAAGGAAAGGAAAGGAAGGGAGGAAGGAAGGAAAGGAAAGGAAGGGAGGAAGGAAGGAAAGGAAAGGAAGGAAGGGAAGGAAGGAAGGAAAGGAAAGGAAGGGAGGAAGGAAGGAAAGGAAAGGAAGGAAGGGAAGGAAGGAAGGAAAGGAAAGGAAGGAAAGGAAAGGAAGGGAGGAAGGAAGGGAAGAAGGAAAAGAAAGGAAGGAAGGGAAAGGAAGGAAGGGAAGGAAGGAGGGGCCATGCGATGGCTGTAGGGATGATGATGATGATGCCGGATGCGTGAAGCCACCCACCCCACCCACCGCGGAGGCAGGGAGGCAGGGACAGGAAAAACAGGACGAGGGAAGGAGAAGGAGGAGGAGGAGGAGACACTGAGCGAGCGTGGTGGTGGTGGTGGACATGGCAGATGCGCCGCTG